>NW_022639527.1:290052-292159 GCF_010583005.1 Odontomachus brunneus | reverse complement strand
GGTGCGTTCGAAAACACTGAAAGTCCACGACGGAAAGTGGCTGTGGTGGATGAACTTGATGGGGTTAGTGGAGTTTTTATCGAGAGGAGTTTTCGAACAGCCATGGAAGAATGGTCAATGTGACATACTACATGTGTGTTGTGCCTACATATGTTGTACAAAATGATTGAAAGCGTATTAGCTATAATTGCTTCTCAGCAAAATAATAATAAATTAATAAATTTAGTAATTAATTAATTAATTAATTTAGTAATTATTAATTTATAATTTAGTTATCTGGAAAGTTAATTGGTTATATATTCCTCGGTCCGAGAACTCGGATCGATTTCTAGCATCGTGGGCACCAGGCCTAAGGAAATTTATAAACTTATTTATTACTCCTTACCTTTAACATCGTATATATAGACATTTCCCTTGTCATCCTTTTGTATATTTTTTTAAATATCCATGCATAAAATATGACGACCCGGGATTAAATTTTCCATTTTTTTTCACAAATTGTTACTGATTCGTGACTTTTAACGTGCCTCGTATCTCGTAAGAAAATTTCAGAACCTATAAAATACAAAAAGCTTAATAAGCTTTATTTATATTTAAAGACAATATTCTGACAATATACATCACTATAGAAATAAATCTAAACCTGGCTAACCTACACTGCTGTATTTAAATTTTTTATCTTACCGTGATGGCTAATGGTTGTACGAATGTTTCGAAGAACAAAAAACCATAAATAATTTAGTAATTTCATACTGTATTGCACTCTTTGCGCACTCTCCACCATCTCCACCGATTCACACCGCGCAAAAGAGAGTGGAGAAAAGTCACACGAGTGGTCCACGGAGTACGGTTTTCGAACGGCCATGGTCGCATGGTCAGTGTGCCCACTAGGGGTTTTCGAACGATCTGAGTGTGACAAAATACACACGGGTGATGTTTTCGAACGCACTCCTGTGTGCAGGAGTCATTAGATTTGGTTCCACCAGACCCGGAAATTATGATAGGCACGACCATCTAGTACTTTTGTAGTTTATGATAACATCTTCTAACTCAATCTTACCAAAGGAACAAGTTGGAGTAAGAAATAAAAAACGCGCATTCGACATCAGGTAATAATTTCGCGTAAAATCTCACGATTATATCCATATTTTTTTAAACGTGTGATAAGATTATTTGTATTTTATTAAAATAATATTTATTATAAACTACCATTTGAGAAATCTGAAGTGTAAAATATAATCCTAATTTAAAATAATATGTATCCTAATTTATTTACAAGAATTCTGTTTATATTATTCATATATGTGACGGAAGTTACAATTAAACTTACGAGTTCAAAATTACGTTTTGAAAATTATTTATTAATCAATAAATAATATTAATATTATTATTAATATTAATTAATAATAATATTATTAATATTAATTAATAACTAATTTTCAAACCGTAATTTTAAACTCGTAAGTTTAATTGTAACTTCCGTCACATATATGAATAGTATAAACAGAATTCTTGTAAATAAATTAAGATACATATTATTTTAAATAAGGATTATATTTTACACTTCAGATTTCGCACATGATAGTTTATAATAAGTATGATTTAAAAAAAAAAATAATCTTACTATACGTTAAAAAAAATATGGATATAATCGTGAGATTTTACTAAATTATTATGTCGAATGTGCGTTCTTTACCACTTACTCCAGCTTGTTTCTATGGTGGAGTTTACCGACAAGTCGGAGCTTCAGTGCGGACGAGGTATGTACTGCGGGTGTATATCAGTTGGACACGGGGCAATTGGACACAGTCCAATCACAAGTCGCTGTTCCAAGGGACCCTACAAATGTCTCTAATCATACGGTGCTGTGATTGGCTGTGTCCAAATGCACCGTGTCCAAGTGCATCGCTCCCCCTAGATACCAGGGAATTTGAATTTTCCCGTAGCTAATAGATATATTGATATATCTACGGATATCATAGCGTTCTCAAAGTTGAGCAAATTTCACAAAAAAGTTGGGAATTTTTATTATTACAAACATAAAAAATCTCAGTCAGCGGGATGAATTATAGGGCTGCTGCTATACTTGATCATAAAAACCTGAATT
>NW_022639527.1:287072-290042 GCF_010583005.1 Odontomachus brunneus | reverse complement strand
AAAAAATCTCAGTCAGCGGGATGAATCGTAGGGCTGCTGCTATACTTGATCATAAAAACCTGAATTGTATTATTTATACTGACGGCTCAGTAATGCCTGATGGCAGGGCTGGTTTCGGGATTTTTTCCCCTACACATAATATTAAAGCATCTGTTCCCTGCCCTCGCTCCCGGGTTATAATGCATGTGGAAGCGGAGGCCATAATATATGCAATTGACCTTGCAATTGAACTGCGTTCGAACAAAGTTGGCATATTGTCCGACTCCAGGAGTATCATATCCAATGTTTCCAACCTCAATATTTCAAAAAGGACTATCTTTGTCATAAAATCAGAGACAAGTTAATATCTGCTTCTCAATCGGACATTCATATAACACTAATTTGGATACCTGGACACCGTGGTTTCATAGGCAATGAGACTGCTGATCAACTTGCGAAATCAGCAGCTCTCTCCTCACAGGACACATGTCACTCTAACATATATTGCGGGGATCTTATTGCTAATATTAAACATGATTTTCAAAAACTGGCTCATGCATACTTGAGGAGAAATTTAAATATAAAGGGCGGAGATACCGGAAAAACATCCCGAACCTATCGAATTCCCCGTGGTATAAACAATATAAATTTTCTAAGAGAGACGCAATTTCTTTAATTGCTAGAATTAAATCCTACCATGTATCTACCAGCACACACTTGATAGATAAAAATATTATTAATGATGAAACATGTGTATGCGGGGTCAGTCCAAGGAACTGGCAATATATTTTAATTGCAACAGATACACACAAGCGTCCAACAATTTAATAATCAACCTCATTAAAATGGAATTTTCTCCGTGGGACGATATTTTCCCTAGAGCTTTTACTCAAGATATTAACATATTTACAACTATAGCAAAGTTTCTGTGAAACAAACAAATCAAATAATTTAAATGGATATACAACATACGATGGCAGCACCTGTCTGAGTAATGGCGTTGGGGCATGAGTCACTGATACGCTTCTAGCCAAATATTGAAGGAAGGAAGGAAGAAGAAATTTGAATGACAAATACAATAATTGTTTAGATTATTAATAATTACTTAGTTGAATATTTTGTTCCGCATTATCAGTTTTGTTAAAGTTCTCTGTTCAAAGGAGATGACATCTACGACGAAATGTCAGGTTTCTGTTCAACAATTGCCAAAAAATGATGATATGTATCTTCATGATTTACAATTTTATCAAAATGCTCCATTTGGGGAGATAATGTTAACTGAACTGCAAGAAATATGCGAGAAACGTCTCAAAGGTTAATTTAGCATATACAGTTGTATTTTTACTATAATAATTATATAAGTTACATGGTATAAGTTATATCTATATACATATATAATATTGTATAGTATGATAATACACACATATATATGTACACACACAAGTAATATGTGTCATAATATAATATGAATAAATATAAATTATAATGTGATTAATATGCTTTTATATGTTACAGTTCTTACCTTTGTGGAACGCATACATTTACAAAAGTTATCAATGCCTGTATCAAAGCGTAAAGCTATCTTGGTCGAAGAATTACACAAACAGGGACTGGATGAATTTGCAACATTAATTAATAGTTCTGGATGTAAATCACACACAGATATGGATATATATGCCAGGAGAAGAGATCATATATCTCATGTTACATTAAGATCTGTGGTTGCCTTTGATACACACAAAAAGCGTTGGTTCTTTAAGCAAGAAGCGAGGTTATTTAAGTGGAGATTCTCCTCGTTAGATAATGAAGGGATCAAACGTTTTATGCAAATCTATAATTTTGATTTCGCACCTGTTGGTTGTAGCTTAATTTTGCATATTAAATTTGCTAATTGCCAAATCTGGAATAACAAATTTTCTTTGTTGCTTTCAGATTAGTCAAAATGAGAAACAGATTATCAAGAAACATCTTCAAATATCTTCTTTGAATGTTAGTGATATAGACAGTACACAGTTTTATAAAGTACCCTTTTCCCAAGCAGCCAATTTAATTAAAAAACGCAAGATATTTATTATACAAGGTATAGCTTTTGTACCTGAAAAAGAAATGGGGTTTGTGTTTGTATCACATTTCAAGAGGATCCTCATATCAGCTTTTGAAGTTAGTATAGGTAAATTTGTAAAGTTATTGACAACTACTATTGTTTTCTACACTTCTTATCTTTTAGGGTGCACGCGAAGCTAGAGCTAATTTATATAATGATGAAAGATTTACCCGTATCTTCATTAGTTTAGAGAACAGTATTAATACAGAAAGTACTGTATGGGTACATGATAAAGATATACAGCAGTATGTTTCATTGGATCAATTGGATAAAGTAAATATATATACTATTTGTGACTTTATCTTCTAAAACATAAAATTAAACAATATTAGAAATATAATTTTTTATAATATATTTTTAAATATAATATAAAAAATATATATACATATTATATAATATAATTATAATACACATTATAATTATATTATAATATAATAGATAATAATAGTATACATAGGATGTCTGATACAATATTCCATACTTTATATATATATATATATATGTGTGTGTGTGTGTGTGTGTGTGTGTGTATATATATATATGTATATATATATATATATATATATATATATATATATATATATATATATATATATATATATATATATATATATATATATATATATATATATATATATATATATATATATATATGTGTGTGTGTGTGTGTGTGTGTGTGTGTGTGTGTACATATATATATATACACACACACAGGGTGCGGCAAAAGTATCGGACCGGTAAAATATCTCGAAAAATATAAGTTTTACAGAAAATTGCTTTAGATAAAAGCTATAAGTCTTAGGAAAATCTATTTACTGATTTTAACAGTTTGACCTTGGGTGACATTTCGAGCTCAGATCGAGGTTAACATTGCTTTTTTAAATAGA
>NW_022639527.1:286874-287062 GCF_010583005.1 Odontomachus brunneus | reverse complement strand
TATATATATATATATATATATATATAGAGAGAGAGAGAGAGAGAGAGAGAGAGAGAGAGAGAGAGAGCTGAAACACCATATACAGGGTGTCTCACACTCTTCCGGGCATTTTGTAGGGACGTAGAACAGGTTGGTGTGAACATAAAAGTCCTATACCGTTTTACGATATTCGCAATAACTATCGAGAT
>NW_022639527.1:286485-286864 GCF_010583005.1 Odontomachus brunneus | reverse complement strand
GAAATATCTACAAAATTATTGGTTTCAATAATTTTTTATTCAAATTCTATCAACTTTACCAAAAAATAGCAAGAGATAAACATTTTCTATTTTCATTTTATAGAGCTCCGAAAATTTTTTCAGAATTTTTTAATTAACTTTTCAGTACTGTATTTTCTTGCATTTTCTTAAAGTACTAAAAAGTTAATTAAAAAATTCTGAAAAAATTCTCAGAGCTCTATGAAAAAAAAAAAATAATTTTTATCTTCTGCTATTTTTCGGTAAAATTTATAAAATTCGAGTAAAAAATTATTAAAACCAATAATTTCGTAGATATTTCCGTAAATATCTTAGAAAATAGAGGTCGTATAAAAAATATTTTCAAACAAAACTTGTTTGT
>NW_022639527.1:286321-286475 GCF_010583005.1 Odontomachus brunneus | reverse complement strand
ATAAAAGTCCTATACCGTTTTACGATATTCGCAATAACTATCGAGATATTGTAGAAAATTTGTGAATAATCATGCAGGATATGGTAAATGAGTTATAATAGCGACGACTGCCGCCGTATACTTATATTTTAGGTTAAATTGAACAAAAAAGTCA
>NW_022639527.1:285903-286311 GCF_010583005.1 Odontomachus brunneus | reverse complement strand
AGCTTTTATCTAAAGCAATTTTCTGTAAAACTTATATTTTTCGAGATATTTTACCGGTCCGATACTTTTGCCGCACCCTGTATAGATTAGATCAAATTGAACACATAATTTTTTTATCATTTTGCAATCATATAAAATTATAAATTCTTAATTAAAGGACATTGGCAAATAATCACATACTTTATGACAGAGGAGTTACGATAGCAACGTTTATAATTGTGTATTTGTAGATTAAACTGAACATAAAAGTTCTATATTTTATAAATGAGCACGTAACTCGTCTACCGTATCGCGTGTGATTATTTACCAATTTCTTATAATTAATAACTAAAAATCTATGTGTTTATTTATAAAATAATACAAGAATTTTATGATATATATCAATTTAATCTGTATATACATGAAGAA
>NW_022639527.1:285774-285893 GCF_010583005.1 Odontomachus brunneus | reverse complement strand
AATGGTAGAGGACTTTTTTGTTCAATTTGACCTAAAGTATAAATACACGATGGCAGTCATCGCTATTATAACTCATTTACATGAGTAATCCTGCCATTATCCTGCATGATCATTCAAAT
>NW_022639527.1:285591-285764 GCF_010583005.1 Odontomachus brunneus | reverse complement strand
ATTTAATCTGTATATACATGAAGAATGAAACATTTAATGTTAAATAACTTGTATATAATTAGAATTATATATATATATATATATATGGTGTTTTAGCTTTCTCTCTTTCTCTCTCTCTCTCTCTCTCTCTCTCTCTCTCTCTCTATATATATATATATATATATATATATATA
>NW_022639527.1:275729-285565 GCF_010583005.1 Odontomachus brunneus | reverse complement strand
ATATATATATATATATATATATATATATATATATATATATATATATATATACATATACGGTATTATCTTTTTCCCATTCACCAACTGCATAGCGTTATTTCTTATGGAAAATTAAATCAGAAAGTCCTGAACTATTTTTTTTCTACCGCTTAATAAAGCAATTATTTTTAGATAAATTCCAGCTAATCAACGTCGTCCTTTAGATGGGCACATATCTATGAGCCGCGTATCTGATACTGTGCGTGTTTTTACGTTGCTAACAACGTTAAGAATTCACGGCATTGATAGTCTAAAAGACAGCGATTAACTGGAATTTATTGAAAAATAACTGCTTCATTAAGCATAACAGAAAAAAAATGATTTAGGACTTTATGATTTAATTTTCTACAAGAAATAACGCTATATATTTTGTGGGTAGAGGAAGACTTTGTATATATAATTATAATATATAATTATAATATATAATAACACTTTGTATATATAATTATAATATATGTTATAATTAGTTATAATTAAATATTTTATGTTTTAAACAAAGATTGATTATTATGCTGCAGCTTTCGGAAACTTCTTATCCTCTTTGTATGAGGGTACTTCACAAAGCATTGAGAAAGAATCATCACCTTACTCACGGCGGTAGGATACAGTACGGTTTGTTTCTAAAGGGAATCGGTATCTCTCTGTCCGATGCGATGACCTTTTGGAAAAATGAATTTATACAAATAATGGATGAAACTGCGTTTACAAGAGAGCACATCTATCAAATAAAATTCATGTTCGGCTGGGAAGGTAGTCGGCGGGATTACCAGCCTTACACATGTTCGAGAATCATGGAATCGATTGTTGGACCTAGGGATTATCACGGATGTCCTTTTAAGTACATGCGGCGCGATGTGCTCGAAGATGAACTCGTCGAGTGTGGTTTCGACGCATTGGGTAAATATCAAGCTATTGCTAATTTAAACAATTTTAAACGAATTTTATTCGCTAATTGACTCGTGATCAAGCAGAAAGATCGGCGATAATGAGTCTATCGCTAGACGGCCAATATTTGGCGGCGTGTAACAAGTGCTATGAAATTAAACATAATTGTTTCAACGATGTGCCGTTTAAACATCCGAATATACATTTCAACGAAAGTGTGAAATATCATACCACGAATTGTAATCACGGTGAGATACACTTCCTTATGTTATACGTATTGGATAATTTTAGTCTCGTACGAAAAACTTAACGTTACGTTAAAATGTTAAAGATCTGGACCTGGAAACTGGAGATATGTGTTGATTGTCGTACAAAAGAAGAACATCCGGGGAAATTGGAAATGTTATGACTGTTGAAAAATATATTTGAAGAAATAAATCAAATAAAAAAACAAATAGTGAGTTTTGCACAGATCTCTGTAAATATACATGAATATTTAATGCTCTTTGTAAGTAATTCAGTATTATATAATGTTTCTCGAAACGGATAAGCAAGTATTCAATCAAGTTATGCGAATAACTTAATAACGTGTTAATTAGTTTGTGATTTTTCTTATCGGTGTGATATTTTTTGTTAGTGATACAAAATTGTTGAAACATTATTGGAAAAATGTGTTCGTGTTAAATAAATGATTTTTTAAATATTTTTCAATATTATTTAGTTGAAATATATGCGTTTCAAAACGAATTTCAAAATGTTTCTTTCTGTAAGATGCTAGAGTTTGAGAATGCACACACTTCAATGGTGATTTCTTTATCTTTGCTTTTTAACAAAAAACAGCAGCCTCAAAGAGCACACACAAAAGCAAAAAGTATCTCAAAGAAATACTGCCACGATACAACACAATACAACTTACTGTGTTTCATGATTTTTTATTCTGTAGATTGCTGTGGCGATACGTTAAGTACCGGATGATATATGTATGTACACATTTAAGTGGTAAGGAGTGTAACGAGCAATATTTATGTACAAGTACACCGAATTATAAACACTTAACACTCGCCACACTTTACACATTATTACCTTAGTCAATTCGTAACGTTGTACCGTTGTCTCATTTAAATGCTATCAAGCAAGGCTATGATCGAAGAATACGGATAATTTGGCACAGTTCGTCGTCTTGATGGGAGAAACAGAAATGCAACAAAACGAAAAGAGAAAATAGGAGAGACAGAGAGAGTCCGTTAAACGAATCTTAAAGATAGTTTATCGAGAGTATCGATAACGGAAGAAATGCGGATAAATTTCTCATAAATACATGTTTCTCTACATGATCTAGCAACAATTGCAGCAAATGCAAAACCTCCCTCAACCTGGAAATATTCGATGTTTGACGTTGTTGAAATGATATGTGTGTTGTGGTGTAAAAACATTTCTCTATATCGAGTCGCTCGACAAGATCTCCGCGGTGAATGCAGTGCGTATTGCAAAAATTCAATTGATATCATGTTTGCAACCCGTGTCGAATTTAATATATATAGTTCGATAATATATACCGGCTTCTCGTACATATACATAACAGAGAAACCGCCATGCAATCTCATAAAAGCGGGGTGTATTACAAATTTAACAGCGATGGATGCAGCAATGGATTTATGCAATGCGTATATTACAGTTCTTTTCTCCTTTAACAAAATCAAAATAGTATTTCTTTTTATTATTTTACGTTCGCACATACGGACACATTCACTCTTGTATACATTTTTTTTCGGTTTCGTTCTGAAATCTAGAACTGTACTTCACGTTTACCTAAAAATTCACTCCTCTCGTTCGCACACGCTATTACTTCTATACACACTTACACGCACACACATTCTCTCTCTTTTGCACTCTCTTCTTGTGTGTGTGCGAACCCTTTATATATAGAAATAAAATGTGTTAGTGGGCACATCGATAAAATCATCATTTATAACAAACAGGTCAAATTATAAAGTTTTGTATTTTTTATCATTTACGTATAAATATTGTTAAATATGTATATTAAAAATTTGCTACACATTTCACGATTATTTTACACAGAATTTGTTATTCTATCCCGATAATGACTTAAGTTGGTTAAGTAACTCCCTTTTTTTACCTTCCTTTTTTTTCTTTTGATGGACACGGACTCCTCTAGTATCCGAAGAGCTAACGAGGGATTAATAAAGTGATTCCCAATGTTCCTCCCGTTTCGCACGTCTTGTGTCGACGTGTGAGTAGGGTTTAAAAAAAAAACGGAAGAGACGAAGAGCTAGGATTGACGTCGCCTTTTTACTACGTTGAGAATGAGAGTCACGGTGTCACTGTATAAAAATCTAAACTGACCTTAATGTGTACTAAAAAATATAATTGCTTCTGTTAAGCGAGAGGGGCCGATTATCGGTCGAAGGTTCCAATAAGGGTCAACCTCTGTGCGCTCGGAAATATATACTTTCGTTGACGCCTCCGTGACTCGTTAATTCGGATCGTCAGTCGGACCGAACGCTGCAATTCTCTCGACGTAAACGGACATATTTCGCTGCTACGATGGCGCGCACGCACACACATGGAATATATTACGTTTTCTTTTCTCGTTCTCTTTTCTTTCTAACAATGACTAAATCAATGATATTGCCGATACGATACGACAGGACACTTGCGTATCGTTTTGGTGCATTTCACCACCAGAGAAACGCAAGTTCTTTCTCTCTTTCTTTTTTTCTTTCTTTCTCTCTCTCTCTCTCTCTCTCTCTCTTACTGCCATGTCATAAGATTCCAACGTGCCGTAGGAAGAATAGGAAAAAATAAGATGAAGGTTCTTCATCGCGTGTACATATCGGTTCCGTACGTATTATTCACAATTGATCCAATTCGGATCATTCGATTCAGCGAATGGTAAGTCGACAGACCAATCTCACTTTGAACGGAAATTCCATAGATAGTCGATCGCGATGTGACGCGCACACACTCTCACATACGCATACATACACACGCACGCACATCACCGGTGGTGGTTCGTCGAATGTACGCAAACGCGCGTACATCCCGTTCGCTGTGAGTTCGAGTCCGAATGCTCGTGTCTGAAAAACAATGGCATTCCCACGACGCGCTCGGGCGAGAGAGAAAGACAGAGACCGACCGATGAAAGCCCGGAGTTGTCTGCGTACGACTTCTCTTCTTCAATGTGCTCGTGCGCTCGCGTTTGTAATAAAGTTTCGTGACTGTCTCTCGTGACGGTCTCGCGGAAGAATTCAGACGGATATCTCGTAAACGGCGTACATTCTTTCCTCGTTGGAGCGAGAGACGCGCAAAATCGGCGGCTCTTGTACAATCTCCGTCCAGCCGCAGGATGGTGCGGAGACCGGAAAGCTGGGCTATACGGATATCTCGTAATTCATGTCGTACACGCTCGCCCGGTCCGGCGTCGGCGTCGTCGGGCGCTGCGATCTCGGGTCGTTCGGCGCTGAGACCATCTCCATAGAGTCGGTCATCTCCAGGGCTCGGACGAACGACATTGGCCGGCGTCGCGCGTCCCCCGAGGTCGGCGTGGTCGGCGTCACCATCGTGGCTTTCCGTTTCACCTGCGGCGACTGGTGCGGTTGATGCGGCGGGAAGACTGGCACTCCACCTCTCATAGCAGGGTGATACGGCGCTCTGGGAGCGTTCGCGTACGGCTGCTGAGTTGGGCTGGTGGGATTGGAACGGTAATAGTCATATGGCGGATGTGGCCGTTGCGACGGCGACTGATGCGGCGCACCGCTGACTGTCGCTCCTGTTGTCCCTCCTTCTCTACCTCCACCGGCAGGTGGACCAGGATAGCTGCCAGGTGAATTGTCCTTCCACATGTAGACACCGCGCTGCGGCGAACCGGCTAACTCGCGTATGTTGTCGACTGTGTTATTCGTACGCGAGTACGGGTGGTCGGTGCCCTGTCGTACGAGCTCGCTCTCCGATAGGAAACGCCGCTGTGGACTGTAGCCGGTGACCACCGGGCCAGTAACGCTGATCCCGCCGGTGTTTGTTTGCTGCATTTCGTAATAGGTCGGCGCCTCGTTCACGCCTATGAAATCTGGCCGACGTACCTGCGTCGGTGTGCCCGGGTTCGATCTGTAACAGAGACGGCGGGTCTTAGTGCCGCGGCGTGATGTCGACAAAGCTTTCGATAATCGACAAATGCACAGTACAGTGAACCAAGATGAATTATGCGAGTGCTGAGCATTGTAGCCATACAAATACGGCTCTGGCGAGACATACAGGAGAGAGAGCAGCGCATCATTCCTGTTAAGAAAGTAGCATCTATTCAAGAAACGTAAAAAACAGCGAACCTAAGAAATATGTATACATGTGTGTGGCTGCGTATGTATAAGTCTGTGTCTGTCTGTCTGTTGTATGTGTGTACGTATATGGAACAATATTTACTTTTTTTATACCCACATGTTTTTCTATATATATGTACAAAGATATATGCAAGAAAGCATAATCGTAAAACTACGGTATGTCCTCGTAGGATGAAGTTCGTGTTTACCTGCAGTAGGTTGCAACATGATGGTAGAAAGCAGCTCCTTGCAGTTACCACCCCCTGCAGTGGGACACAAACTTATCTATATACCATATATCTTGTAGTATGTATACATGCAGAGAGACTAAATCCTCTACGATATTATTGTAAGCTACGTTGCGCAATTTTCCTTTCTTTCCTGACACGTTCCTTCGTCATTCGGAAGGTGAGAATAGTGGTGACAGAAGAGGAGGAGAAGAGCAAGAGTAAGGTGTTTAACAGTAAGGGGTAGAGGGCAGGAGATATATATGTATATATCTCTTGACAAAACAGGCCGACATCATATTGAAGGGTAGCAAGAAGGATAATCGTAAGAGGTAATCGTTCACTTTGTATTGGCAGCGTGCTCAAGAGATGCAATGTAACTATTACTAGTGTGGCGCTCCCCTCTTGCTCTCTACATTGAGATAATTTTGTGCAACGTGAAAATCGCGAGAAATGTACATATGTATATATATTTAATATATAGTGAAAAGAGAGTATATATAGTACATCTGAAATTGTATTGGTATATATATGTATATATACCATGTATATATAAAATTATATAAATATAGTGAAAAGTATATATAGTATATCTCTGAAATTGTGTATTGGAATATCAGAATATTTCAACAGCCGACCAGATAAGCACTCGATCAATGTCTATTATCTTTGTATCATATGTAGATGTGTTTATAGTCACAATTAGTTAAAACTTCTCCAGATATACTGAGCTATATGTGTATTCTGTCCTTTTTAAACAATGTGCAAGCGTGATGTACCTTCGTATAGGGCTGGATATGGCAAGCGGAGTAGGGACTCCGATAGCTTTAATGCGTTGCTGCATCGTTGGACTAGCACCACCTTGGCCTTGGCCACGTTGAGACGCTGTGGCTGGCGAACCACTAGTTTCTGGCGATAACGGGTCCGGCGTGTGACTTCGAGATCCATTCATCCCTCTGTAGACAGAACGTAAGCAATGATAGCTTCGTGAAAGAAAGTGTTCAAGTGCATCGGAAATTATTGGTTGATACGTATAAGTACCTTGGCCTTGGATGTGGACTGCCTCTAGGATAATGTATTGGATGACGGTGCTGCGCCGTCGGAGGATGCCTGGGAGACTCGTTGTTCTCCACAGGTGGCAGGAAGAAATTGCTTTTGGAGCCATGTCTTTGCAACGGTGGCGTAGGTTCGCAGTCTGCGGACTGAGACGCCGTCGGTTCCATGTCTGTATCCGATCCGTCTCGTCCGGGAGATAACTACAAAGACGAATTGAGATGTGATCGGTCCCATGAGAGAACAACACATTAAATAAAAAACAAAAATATCTATATATGTTATAATCGTTGTGATACATTACGTATACTTCCTATGCAAATAAGGATCAGTTTGGAATAGGTGGGATATATTCGTGAACCATTGGAAATCAGTAAAGACTTCTTAGGATTCTGGATTGAATGGTACTTATAGACGAGGCGTCGTCACTGTAACTCAGACTCTACAGGTATCGTAAGAAAGACGTGAATGTTTTTGTATTAATTTTTAACAGTAAAACATTCAAACGTAGTATTAAGAAGCCAATACTAAGAAAATAGCATACAACAAGACTACTTGCGAGAAATACACTTACTGGTGTAACAAGAGTAATAACATTGTACCACTTGCTATGCTGTACATGCTTGAAAAACTGCGTGTGAACAAAAAATTGCTTGGCATGTAAGCTGCGATTAAGACTAACCTCTCTAACTGTGCTGATGATTAGAGAAAGAGATAGAGAGATGTAGAGAAAGAGAAGAGCACAAATTATAATAATAATACAAGCTGAAATTTAAGCGCTAAAACCCTGAATGAAAATTGTCCTGTACATGAAGTAAAGAAGACAAGCGAAATTGCACTAGCTCTTACCTTATTGTAAGCATTTGAACTGGCATTTCTAACACCATTGCTGCTATCCATGTAGGTCTTTACCTGGTTCTCACTGCCTATAGTAGATATCTCTGATGCATAAGCTCCACGTCGATTTCCTGAATATTTTTCAGGTTTAATTAGACTGTAACACACACAGTATATTATAACCAAATGAGCTCCATGTGAGAGGATAAATTTCGTAACGGCGTTTTGCAATACCTTGGGTATTGTGGTCCAAATTGTGTGTAACAACAGTTGTGTAGACAGCCACGAGAGAAAGGATTGTAGCCCCCGTTAAATTTGCCTGTTACCTGTTCGTTAGTGGTTCGTCCTCTGGAAACAAGGACCACGTGAAAGCCAGTCAATCCAAGTATTGGAATGAATAAGACCACTACCACTCCCATGAGCACGAACCTATACTAAGGTTAAGGATTTTCTAAAGTAAACGTTAGTTTTGCGATTCTCACGTTACACGTGTTGTGTAACTTTAAAATCCGCGAATATCTTGAAAATTACACTGGTTTACAAAAAATTTATTTTTTGTCACATGGGGTTAAATTATATCAAATTAGGAATTATACTATATAAATATATATATATATATATTTATTTATATATATATATATATATATATATATATAGTATTTTTAATGCTGAATTAAAAAATATGAACAGATATTTTCTGTTACCTAAGGTTTTTCAGTAATTTGATTTTTAACCCTCCATATACACACTGGGGTCCCTGGGACCCCAGCGCAATTCTCGGATTGGTTTTATTGCGTTTCTTTTCTTTTTTAACCCGGATATCTTGGAACTCCTTAATTCTATCGACTTTTATTCATTATAGGCTTGTTTCTTAACCAATTCTCTATAGATTAAAAAACAGTGAATTGAAATATGTTAATTTTTGATAGGGTTACAATAACAAATATGAATGGGTTCCCCGGACCTCAATATGTATAGTACATAGGCAAAATGTGTGTATACAGAGAGTTAAGTTTCAAGAGAAAATTAATTTTTTCTATATGTGTAAGTGGCTTACTTAATTTAAAATAAAGAAACTAGTACTTTTCTGTCCTATTTTGTTCATAGTTTTTTAAAAATAAAAATAACAGTTTTTGTCATATCTTGTGCCTTAAGAATTTGAAAAAAATCGTTTAATAGGAAAAAGATTATTAAATTTAATTTTCCTAGATAAATATATTGAAAAAATTTTTTATGATATTCACTATTAATAGTAAATAAATTAATATAAAAGATTTAGAATTGAATTATGCATGGAATATTTTATATACAATATATCAAACCTCAGATAATGATCACAACAAAAGACTGTGAGTGATGGAGAAATTCAGAGTTCACACTTTCGGATGAATAAAAACACATAAAAAATATCAAAGACTCCATGTGACAAATTACCTGTTGACCAGTGTTATCTCTTGTGTAAAGGATACGCAACAATAGTGTCTACTTCGCTCAAGTGCTCCTTATGGTTCAGCACGAAGTTCAGACAGAGCCCAAATATACTGATCATATGAGTACTGAGGGACAGAAGAAAGAAAAAGAAGAATCTGTAATTTCTTCTACCAATGCAGTTGTTTACCCATGGGCAGTGATGGTCGAATGTCTAAAAAAAAAAAGAACATAAAGCTTATTAAATTAATTTCATTCTTATTGAGTCACAGTTCAATTTTATTAAATCACATTTCAATTGCTTCAGCAAATATCAACAAGTGGAGAGACAAGTCAGACATACCTCGATACAATGATCGCAAACACTGCAATGTGAGCAACGTGGAGGTCGATAGAACTTGCAAGTGACACACCACTTCATACGCACAGTGATGCCATTGATCTCGACGCTCTTGTATAGCGGCGCTCGAAAGTCATCTTCCCGGTCTTCGTCAGGAGGTGCTTTAACAAGAATCAGGTCATTCTACATTTTGTCATTTACAACGTAGTAATTGAGAAACACTGAAGCTCGTATTAATAGTCGTTATTTGAAACTTGCCTCACGTAAGATACCTAGTTTTGAATTTTATATGCAACGATAACGTCTACTGTTTAGAATTTATTATTTAGAAGTGTCTACTATGGATATTTCAAGTTTATTATATTTAAAGTATCTATTATTCAGAATTTAGAGTTATCCGAATTTTTCAATTGAATCATATACATCACAATATATCTATAAATATAGCAATTCAACTGAAAAACTCAGATCTGAGGTACTCAGACCTGAATTTGTAAAGAACACACAACAATAGTATCTACTACTTAGAGTTTACTATTTAAAAGTAAAGAGTCTACTATAGATATTTAAAGTATTTGTTATTTAGATTTTAAAATTACATCTCTCTCTCTCTCTCTCTCTCTCTCTCTCTAAAGTTCTTATATATATATATATATATATATATATATATATATATATATATATATATATATA
>NW_022639527.1:263942-274317 GCF_010583005.1 Odontomachus brunneus | reverse complement strand
TATATATATATATATATATATATATATATATATATATATATATATATATATATATATATATATATATATATATGACATGATATCTGTAATGTAGTAATTTAACTAAAAAAAAAACTCAAAATTTAATAGGTATTTTCAGAAAAAGTCATATCTCATCAATGATATTAATATACAGGGTGTCCCACCTAACTTGACCATTTTAAATACCTCGTTTATGTTTTATGATAGGAGGATGCCAAAGGAGGACATTATTTAGTTCGAGCAGACAAATACTGTAAAAAACAAGAAATGTTTCTTGTTCTTCTATCTTTTTCTTCTATCATATCACGATAATAAAAATATGTAGTCTCATTTAAAAAAATGACAATGACCTTGAAATCCTAAAAAATATGATCTTGAGAAAAATTTCTTGTTTTTTACAATATTTGTCTTCTCAATCTGAATAATGTCCCCCTTTGGCATCCTCCTATCATAAAACATAAGTGAGATATTTAAGATGATCAAGTTAGGTAGGACACCTATATATTGCGGAAGAGATAATTGAAAGGTATTTTCAGCAAAAACCAAATGGAAGTGCATTAGTTGTTAAGATATATTTAAATAGAATTAAAAATTTTGATGTTTATTTTTAGATATCAATCTGATGATGACTGCTGACTCACTTATTTTTTGTAATACCTGAATTGCTTTCAACATGCAACTATGCAAAATATTTTATTGCATATATATTATATTTGCATATCAAAAATATGTTATTGCTAACATTTTTTATCTCACTAGATTGATGAATCTATCATACATTAAAAAAAGAGATCTTGAAAAGATCATTAAAGGCTTCTACACAAAACATAAATTTAAGTAACTTATTATTAAAATATTTTCTTATAAATAAAAAATTGTATAAGGACTAAAGAGCCAAAGGTACAGTTATTGTGCGCTATAATTGAATTTTTGATTTGATTTTAGAGCTGTTAAGAAAAAATCTTTCTTGATATAACTTTGAATTATTTTTGTACAATTATACATTTTATAATTATACATTTCACTATACACATCTAAACTCAAACTTTATACAAGGGCTTTTGCAAATCTTCTCAGAACTTACTAGTTTAGCACACATTGGTAATAGGTTCTTTTTTCTTTACTTTTACTTGTTTATTTTACAATATATTTACAGAAACATACTATTTACAACAGCAACTTATGATGCTTCAGAGAAGTTATTAAAATTTTAAATTTTATTTTATAATATCTTGGCAACCAATGTTATCTCTTACTTCATTTTTCCTAAAAATCACTTTCAACTATCCTCTCTATGATTTTGAAAAGATTCAGTAAGGAGGAGTGCAACCTTCTCTGAATATTTATTCTACATGAGGCAAGTTTCAAGTAACAAGTATTAGTACAAACTCAAGACTTTCAATTCTCGTTTTCTGTTAGCATACCTCTTGGTATAACACCAGGGTCCATAAACGTGGCTAGTGTAAAATTTGCCAGCACGAAGAAAGTGATGACTCCTTGCAAAACCGGTACCCAGGGGCCCCATCGAGAAACGTAGTATTGGCACCTGCATGAACGAACGACAGACGTGTGAACCGACGTGCGAGACACGACGGCGGTGACGGAGAACGTCGCGGAAATCGTGTCAGGTAGCGCACGTAGTGAGAGAGATAACACGACGAACGTGCTCGCGCGCGACGACAACTTACGGGAAGGAGAAGAAGAGTGTCGTGGTGCCGAGTAGGACCGTCCACGCGAACGTAGCTGGCAGATATCTTGTCTTCACATCGCATTTCGGCATTCTGCACCGCGCTCCACTTCGTGGCCCGCACGTTCAGCAAATTATTAATGGATAGGATTTCTGCTAGCAGGAAACATGGCCGCGTCCATCCGCGCTGCCTATTTGCAATTCGTACAATCCGCAGCGAGCACGGGCGCACATTCTAGCCGCGCCTGAGCATGCACGACGCATTGGTGAACGGCGATCGTTGATCAGCCCGCTGCCCGGCCCGTCACTCGCGCGTCATTTCGGCGATCGCGTTCGCGACGTTATTAATATTTAAGAGCTCACCGCATATACGGATGATCCGCGAGCACACCAGCTCGGTGTGACATACATATATAGCGCGCAATGCATCTCGCTCTCTCGCTGGATCTCGCGACGAGTGTGTCGCCCCCCTCCCCCGCAGCGAGCATTCCACTATCGGTCGACTGCAGAGCAGCTTCAAGTCGTACTCACACATAAGCGCGCGCGATATACCCCACGGCTGCAATCTTTTTCCAAACGTTGCCACGATCGCACGACACTATCGCGATATGATCGTCGAACTTTGCTCAATCAACATCTCTCTCTTTCTCTATATCATAGGTATGATCATGATCTAGAAAAGGATAGTGGCTCCTTGAATCGGTCTCGAACTACATAACCGAGCGAGAATATCCAGTGCTCATGAAGTAAAAGTATTCGAGTTATAAGCGCAGAATCGCGTGATATGAATTTGACTTAAGAGTTTATTCACCAGGATCCCTAAGCCCGTATCAGACTACCGACTGCACAGGCCGACCCGACTGTCGACTACGACTGCAGACTCTCAATGGACCAATTATAGTGAGGCGCCGACTGACATTCGTATGTACTTGACCGGAAAAAAACTCCGGTTAGAAAACTATTCTTTTAAATCGTTTGTATTTCGTATGAAGAGTTTTGAAGTGCAATTGAAAAGATTTGTGAGTTATTCTATTACTTGTAATTAATTGTTCTTTTTTGGACCATGTATTTAACCGGAAATAATGATCGGAGGTAAATTAAATAAAGGTTCGGTATGGTATCGTTTGTATTTTGTATGAAGAGTATGAAGTATCATTAAAAAGATTTGTGAGTTATTCTATTACTTGTAATTAATTGTTCTTTTTTGGACCATGTATTTAACCGGAAATAATGATCGGAGGTAAATTAAATAAAGGTTCGGTATGGTATCGTTTGTATTTTGTATGAAGAGTATGAAGTATCATTAAAAAGATTTGTGAGTCATCCAGATAATTTTAATTAAATATTAAAAAATCATGTATTTGGCCGAAATATCGATCTCAAGTGCTGCTGTGGAAATACCGTCAGGCACAATCGGTGTACTATCTAGTATTTCAATATTCCTGGTTCTTTTTCGGGTAATTATGTACAATAAGGCCTTTTTCGAATTTTGATATTTTTTTGCACCTCTTTTGGTGAAAATATTTATTTTGACTCCAATATTGATAATCAATCGGGGGAATCCGAAAAATATGCAAGTTATATATTGTTTTAACTTTTTTTTAATTTTTTTTTCACTTGTCAAACGTTGCTGCTTTCCCACAATTTAAACAAATTACTGATCTTTTAATCACATTATGTAACTGCAATATCAAACTACTAGCGGGGGGATGCGCCCCCCGCACCCCAACTCAAAACTAACCTAACCCAACCTATCGTCACTTTAGCCGTTAGTCATTGTTTACTAAAAAATTACTAAGAAAAAAAGTTGAATACTTTAATAAACAATGTTTATTAATTAGGGTTTAAAAATTATTTACTAATCAATAAATAGCATTAATATTAATATTAATATTAATCAATAATAATAATATTATTAATATTAATTAATTAATAATTTTCAAACCGTAATTTTAAACTCGTAAGTTTAATTGTAACTTCCGTCACATATATGAATAGTATAAACAGAATTCTTGTAAATAAATTAGGATATATATTATTTTAAATTAGGATTATATTTTACACTTCAGATTTCACACATGATAGTTTATAGTAAGTATGATTTTAATAAAATACAAATAATCTTAGCACACGTTAAAAAAAATATGGATATAATCATGAGATTTTACGAAATTATTATGTCGAATGTGCGTTCTTTACTTCTTACTCCAGCTTGTTCCTATGGTAAAGGGACGTCTACATTGGAAGTAAATAGCAAGAAGTAGGAAGTAAGAGTAAGAAATTGACCAACCACAGTCGAATGTAAGAAGAATAATTAACTATAATTGGTCAATTTCTTATTCTTACTTCCTACTTCTTACTGTTTACTTCCAATGTAGACGTCCCTTTAGGGTGTAATTACATGAGAGTAAACACGGAAATGCGTAAATGCGGAAAAGTAACTAGTAACTCAATCCGTGCGGTTTCGTTCTGCTTTTCCGCGGATTTTATACGAAAATACGGAACAAGCAAAAAGCATAAGATAGTGATACTATACTGTCACCCAAAGCCAACCATCGTAAAGTCACCTGCAATCTTACTCGAGCACTTATTGGATTACGAACTACTCTCTATTTTTCGATGTGAGGTCCAACGATTGTCAGTAATTCATCGAACATTGTTGGTGACATCCGCAGATAGTTAAAATATTTTTCGTTGTCAGACAATAGCATTTCAACGATTAAATTATCACTGACTCCTTGTAACAATCTTCGTTGTTCAGAAAATATGGGTCTTACCCACATTCTGCGATTTCGTCCGTCTTCTAATTTTTTGTAACAATTGTAGATATAAAATTTTGTAACTTTTTTCATCGTTATTTCCGTATACCTCTTTGGTTGCTTTCGTGCTCGTATTACCAGTATGATCATAGTCATTAATATATAATTTAAAATCATATTTGCAGCAAGCAAAAACGTGGCAATCTAACGTAATAAGCCAACTTTACAGCTTTTAAATCTTCTTTCACAGATTTGTGTATGCGCTCATACAAGGAGTAAATATAACGGAGTAAACGCGTTCCGTTGATTTGGTTGTCCTAAATATTACATGGAGCACAATTTGTGAGGAAATGCGGAACGGTATAGTGATAAATAAATATTTTTATACATTTTAAAAAATTATATTTATTTCATTCATTGCAATTTTTATTAATATGCTTCTTTTTTCAACTTATCCATTTAATAAAAACATTTTAATTAATAAATATTGTTTACAATTAATGTTTTATAATTCCTTGTTCTGCTTTTCCGTATAAAATATGCTCCATATAATATTTAGGAGAAATAAAGCTACGGAACAAAAGCGCGGAAATGCGTAAATCTAGTTAAGTCCTAGTAACTTTGTCTTCCGTATTTCTGCATTTCCGTATTTCCGTACGCTCATGTAATCGCACCCTTAAAGTTAGTTCCACTAAGGCCGAAAATTATGATAGGCACGACCATCTAGTACTTTTGTAGTTTATGACAACTTCTTCTAACTCAAGGGACGTCTACATTGGAAGTAAATAGCAAGAAGTAGGAAGTAAGAGTAAGAAATTGACCAACCACAGTCGAATGTGGTGAATAATCAACTATGATTGGTCAATTTCTTATTCTTACTTCCTACTTCTTACTGCTTACTTCCAATGTAGACGTCCCTTTATTCACTGATTGCTTTAAGCCTATTCTACAATTGCGTGAACGTGGTTGTAAGTAGTTGTAAGTGATTACGACAACCAATCAGAGTAAAGTAATCAGTGAATAAAACATTCGGATTGGTTGACTCTTACGTTCACGACTACGCTTACGAAATTGTAGAATGGGCTTTACTCTAATTGGTGTCGTAATCACTTACAACCACTTACATCCACGTTCACGCAATTGTAGAATGGGCTTAAGATCCGACTATGAATACCAGCCTATATTTCCGTTTCACGGTTGAAATGCTAATAATAACCAAGTGGTCATGCCGTTTGCTTCTTACCGGTTGCTTGTCGTCAGTTGCTTTTCGCGGAATTGAGCGTAAAGAAATTGAAAATCAGAGTATTTGTGTGGATTCTAGTTCTTTGGAGATACTTGACAGATAAAACATGCACGTAATCAAACGCGGTAATTGGAAAAATACGCTCTTATCTTACGATAAAAAGGATCCTGTCACGATAAGAACACATACTGTTTTCCCGCCTTTAATCTCGACATATTTTTCTTGTTGATAGACGGACGCGTGCAGGCTGTTCACTTCGATAAAATAACATCAAGGATTGTAACATTATGTTACGGTTTGGATATGAATTATGTAGATCCCGTAAGTGTTCATATATATATATGTATATATATACACATTTATAATTCTAAACTATGCAATAATATCGAGGGTACATGATGCTTGTGTTTACTTCATGCTTCATGTTTTTGAAATGTCAGAGACATTTCAAAGTATTTATAACAGTTTCTGCATTATTTACAGTCTGCTATTACTCATCGTGTCATATCTGGTTTTTATTCTGGGATGACAACAGTTGAATTGGACATCTTGGCAGCTGATATTGCAGCAAGTATGGTCAATCAGCATATGGATTACGAAATTTTAGCAGGCAGAATTGCCATATCCAACTTGCATAAAGAGACAAAGAAAGTCTTTAGCGGTGAGATATTTTAACATTGTGTATTATTTGTTAACATGCAATGTTTAATGTTTAATATCTTGGTACTTTTTGCAGAGGTAATAACTCAATTGTATCATGGACACATATCAATCATGAACAAACGTTTACCCAGAATTTCTGAGAAATATTTTATGATTATTCAAGATAATGCAGACAAACTTAATTCTGCCATAATATACGACCGGGATTTTAATTATAGCTATACTACATTTAAAATCCTTGAAAGTAAACACTTGTTAAAATTAAACGGAAAAGTAATTGAGAGGCCACAACATATGCTGATGCGAGTTGCTGTATGTATTCATGGTGAAGATGTCGATAAGGCTATTGAGACCTATAATTTTCTATCAAAACAATATTTTATACATGCTGCCCAGACTCTGAATACAGCTTGTACTATTAAACAGCAAATAGCCAGGTAACTACTTTTATTGAGAAATTTTATTTGCAGGACTGGATAATAACTAATTGCACAATTAAATGTTAACAACTTAATTTATTTTAAATAAGTTAATTTTTAGCTTAAAATAGTTACTTTAAAATGCATTGACTGTAAATTGTTAACTTTCTTACACAAGTTAAAGTAACTCATCAGTACTAAAAATACTCAAGATTGCTTACAAATAGAATTACAAAATAATTAACTCTAGTATAATTGTTTTATCTATCTGGACATAAGAGTTCTTGTAGAGAATTACAATCCTGAGCAGTTATAGTATTTTCTTATAAAAAACTACATTCTCATTATTTCATTTAAATTTATGATTAGAAAGTAAATTATACAAAAAAGTATTGCTTTACAAAATTAATTTTTAACTTTAATAAATTAATTAAATTTTTAACTTAACTTTTAATGAACTTAGTTTTTGTTTGTATAACTTTTAACTTAACCCAATTAATTATATAGACCATCAGTTTAAAATTTGATTAAAAAGAATATTAACTTACTCAGTCCTACTTATTAATAGCATAGTGATATATTATGACATGTTAAATAAACAATATCTTTGTAGTTCATTTCTATTGACGATGTCTGAGGATAGTATAGATGGAATACTAGACTCTTTAGAAAGGGCTGCTATTTTATGTTATCATAATGGTGACATTGGTTTTAATGTACATTGCATTCGTGCGAAGAACACACCCATACGTGGTACAGGAGGTGTATCAAATGGATTGGTTCCTATGTTAAAAGCATACAACACATCTATCCCAACTGTTTGCAAGAATAGCAAAATTGAAGGTCCAATTACTGTATATTTGGAACCATGGCATTCGGATGTATATGAGTTTTTGGAACTTAAGAGGAATATTGGTGATTATTATTCTTTACTTTATTATCTCTTTACATCTCCAAACAAATATACATGTTAACAAATATTATAGGTGAAGAACAATTGAGAGCTAAGGATATGTTTTATGCATTATGGACCCCAGACTTATTTATGAAACGTGTTTTTGACAATGCTGATTGGAGCCTAATGTGTCCACACGAGTGTCCTGGATTGATCGAGACTTGGGGTGATGAATTTGAAACTCTGTATACGCGGTAATTGATTATATATAGTCTATACTTCTATTTCAAGATTTCTATTAAATTACATATGATTGTAGAATTGTATAGTCAAAATTTCTAAATGGTTATTTAGATATGAAAAGGAGAAACGTTACCGGAAACAAGTTAAAGCCAGAGATTTATGGCTTTTCATAACTCAATTACAAGTTCAAACGGGCACACCATACATAGTCTATAAAGATCATTGCAATCGCAAGTCAAATCATCAAAACTTAGGCACAATTCAATGTGGAAGTTTTTCCACTGAGATCATTCAGTATTCGAGTTCTGATGAAGTTCCTGCGTGTAATACAGCTGCGATTGCTGTCGACATGTTTGTGAATTCTACGACGAAAACTTATGATTTTTCTAAGCTTAAGGAAGTAACAAAAATTGTTACTTACAATTTGGACAAGATGATAGATGCCAATTTATATCCTCTTGAAGAAGCAGCATGGTCTAGTAGGCATAGAGCTATCGGTAAGTTTATTACATATAATTTACATATAATTTAATTTATATATTTATATATACTTTATACGTAATTCATATATAAAATGCACAATACTTAAGATTGATCTTTGGAATATTTTAGGTATTGGTATAACGGGTTTGGCAGATGCATTTATCTCGATGAGATATCCATTCGAAAGCAAAGAAGCTAAAAAACTCAATGTACAAATTTTTGAGACGCTCTATTATGGTGCCTTGGAAGCTAGTTGCGAAATGGCTATTGAAAATGGCCCTTATGAGACTTACAAAGGAAGTCCAGTTAGTAAAGGCGTAAGTAAGCGGTTCTTAAAAGCATTTTTTTATTGACTATTAATTGTACATTAACGTTGATTAATTGAAACATTAATCAATTGTATAATTTTTCTTCCTTTTATAGATTTTACAGTATGAAATGTGGAATGTAAAACCAACGGATTTATGGGACTGGGACACTTTAAAGGCAAAGATTGCGAAGCACGGAATACGGAATTCTCTATTAATTGCGCAAATGTCTGATACTTTCATGGCGCAAATGTTGGGAAACAATGAATCAGTTGAGCCATATATAAGCAATATATGTGTAATGCAAGTACTATCTAAACAGTTTCCATATGTTAAGATGCGATTGTTACGAGATCTTCTTGAAAAAGGTCTTTGGAATGAAGACATGTGTAATAAAATCATTGCTAATGGTGGTTCTATACAAGTTAGTATATATTTATTCAAATGTTTTATGAAATTGCGCGTGCGTCTCTCTCTGTAGAAATGTCCGAACATGGGTGTGTCAACTTTTCCCACTTTTTTTTTCGTAGAATATCGATGATATACCTGACGACTTGAAATTACTTTATAAAACTACTTGGGAAATGCCGCAAAAAACGATCTTTGAAATGGCAGCTGCTCGTGGACCTTTTATTGATCAATCGCAATGTTTGAATGTTCACATGATTGATCCAACGGATAAGCTTACATCAATGCATTTTTATGCTTGGGAAATTGTAAGTATAACATATTTTACATAATCATGTATATTGTACTTTAATTTAACAATATATATTTTATTTATTTTATTTATAGGGCTTAAAGGCTAGTATGTATCATCTCAAAACTGAAGACTCTACTGATTGTATTCAAGCTAAAATAGACAAATAAAATTCTTAACGACGGCACATAACACGAAATATTTCAGACAAAAAGATGAAATATCGTTTGAAGTTGTTCTCGTAAATATTATATAAAGGCAGTTCAGGTTGCTACACATAATTTTAATATACTATTTTTAATAGAATATTCTTTAATAAATAATATACTTATTATATATAAATTGTTTTATATGTAATTTTTGTTTGCATTTTTTTAATTATTTTTCTAATGTTTGTTATCTACATGATGATTACTTCTTTACTGGTTGTATTTTCGTAATAAGTTCTAATCTTAGAGTATATATGTATGGAGGGGGAATGCTGGCAACGAAAGTGTCTTCAAGATGTGTGTGAGAGAGAAAGCTATACGTTCCTATTTGTCCTCTGTGCGCATGCGTTGAAGTTGACAGGTTAGGTTATAGAGTTGACAAGAAATAATATTTTTCTTTTTATAGAGCTAGAGAATTTTTTCAAAATTTTGTATTAACTTTCTAATACTTTAAGAAAATGCAAGAAAACGCAAAAAAATGCAGTATTAAAAAGTTAATATAAAATTCTGAAAAAATTCTCCGAGCACTATAAGAAGAAAATAAACAATTTTTATCTCTTGCTATTTTTCGGTAAAGTTGATAGCTTTCAAGTAAAAAAATATTGAAACCAATAATTTTGTAGTCCAGCAACAACTGACGCATGTTGGCGCATGCGCATAGAGGAGGAATAGGAATGTATACCTTTCTCTCTTGCACAGATCTTGGAGACATTTTTGGTCTACAGGAGGCATACGCAATTTCCCC
>NW_022639527.1:250751-263932 GCF_010583005.1 Odontomachus brunneus | reverse complement strand
TTTATCTGAAACATTTTTTTCTAAAATGCTTAGTTTTCGAGATATTTCACCGGTCCGGGACTTTTTGAACACCCTGTATATACTCTATTGGCTCTTGCCCACAGGACGCGGTAATGCTTGCCGTGCGGCGGAAGTTCGCGCGACAGCCAATCAATATGTAGTTTTTCCGTAAGAGTTAGAAGATTATTACGGAAAGCAGCATATTTATTGGCTGTCACGCGAACTTCCGCCGCGCGGCAAGCATTATAGCTCCTGCACACAGGACGCGGTAATGCTTGCCGCGCGGCAGAAGTCCGCGCGATAGCCAATCAATATGTTGTTTTTCCGTAAGAGCTAGAAGATATTACAAAAAGCAGCATATTGATTGGCTGTTGCACGAACTTCCGCCGCGTGGCAAACGTTACCGCGTCCTGTGTGCAAGAGCCATTACCTTGTCTTGTGCATTGTCCTGTATGCAAGAGCCATTATTCATTTATACCTATCTTTGCTAAAGGTGAAAGGGCCATTTTCAAAGGCTTGTATACCAATTCGGACGGAACGGAACGGATGTTTTTGAGGTTATATGTTCTATAGCCGATGTATACAGCTGATTTGGCCGACATTGAAATCATATAGGGACAATGTTTAGTGATTTGTGCTTTTCACGCATAGGGTGCGTTCTTTTATTCGCAACAGATACAACCCGATGCATCCGATGCATAATTTAATCGTTCTGTATATCCAGTTGCGCACATCAAGCTGCAGACTGCGTACATCTTAACCGTTCTTTAATTTAAGTTGCAAGCAGAATCGTGCAACTGCTTGCAACTTTTAGCATCCCAATCCAAGCGGCTGCCGAAAAATTGTAGTCTGAGTTCCGAATGCAGGAACCTTAAGTACTTGTATTTCAAATTCAATAATGTTTTACATCAATAATACTTATAGAATAGTATTTAGAATAGCACTCGTTAGTGGCAATCATTAATTTGTCTTATTGCATATTTTTTATACTTCTTATACCGTTTTTTCGGAGAAAATATATTTTCTCCGAAAAAACGGTATAAGAAGTATAAAAAATATGCAATAAGACAAATTAATGATTGCCACTAACGAATGCTATTCTAAGTACTATTCTATAAATATTATTGATGTAAAACATTACTGAATTTGAAATACAAGTAACAAAAATAACTAGTAAATAAATAAAATATATTATATTTGTAATATTTTTTTTAAATATTACTGCAATATTGCTAAAGTAATATTGCAAATTAATGTCACTGCAAAGTCTCTGCAACATTGCACTGCAATATGCAATCTTGCAACGTTGTAGCAATGTTACTGCAAGCTTCTGTGCTGTATGGGCATTGCTGAGATTCGAGCCTGAGACCTTTCCCAAGTAGCAGACACGTCAAAATGACATCCAATTCTAAGTAAGTTCAGAATAAAAAATAACCAAGGAATGATAAAAAATATCGTGAGAATATCGTCAAAATGATAGTCTAATGTCACAGATCGATGACGACATTTTAGACGACTTATAGCGAATTCGGTAGCTTGCACTAGTGCGCACTGAGTGCGCATTAAGGCTTGTTTACAGTACATTCTTATATTTAAGATCGTGTCTTAAATACATATTTAAAAACATTTTAACTAATAAAATGATTCGTACGGATGTTATACATATCATATTATGGTTAAAAATATTTGAGAATTTATTTGAGAATTATTTAAGACAATCTTTAAATATAATAACATACTATGAACAAGCCTTAGTGCGCACTCAGTGCACACTAGTGCAAGCAACCGAATTCGCTATTAGGTTTCGAAGAAAATTGTTGAAAGTCCCGGCCTAACCGCCGTCACGACAAGACATGTTCGAACAAGTTCGGACCTTGTGATTTTTTTGGATCGTGTCTTGAAAATTTCCAAGACTTTGCTCTCGAATTATATCATTAATCGGAAACTGGCGTTGGGGCATTACTTTTAAAGAGGCCTGTAGCCAAATATTGAAGGAAGGAAGGAAGGAAGGAAGAAAATTGTTGAAGGGGTTAAGATTTGATTGTTTCATTAAAAATGAAAACTTCACGATATAAGAAAGCTCGGAAAAATCTTGGATTTTATGTAAATAATTACAAATTTTATCAACCGTTTCAAGTTCTTATTGATGGTACATTTGCATTCGCCGCATTAGAGGTTAGCAAGTGTTATTTACTACTATGTATGTTTAATGTTGGATTTATAATTCTTATTTATTTTATTTTTATGCTTTATTATATTTATGCTTAATACTATTTTACAGAACAAATTCAACATACAGGATCAGCTTGCAAAGTACTTTCAGTCTGAAGTAAAGCTGCTAACAACGCTATGTATTATTACTGAAACTGAAAAACTTGGTTTGTTTTCTTCAGTAGTGAATGGTGCTATGCAGATAGTAAAACAATATGCTGTACACAAATGTGGACATGAAAAGAAACCAACAAGTGGTTTGAAATGTTTACAATCTATGATAGGAAAAGATAATAGTTCTAGGTACATTATAATTATTTTACATACATTAAAAATTCTACAATTATATATAAAAAATATATTAAGAATATTTTTAAGGAACTGTAACTGTATATTTGTTTGTTACAGGTATATTGTTGCCACACAAGATCGTGAGCTCCAAGATAAGCTAAGAAAAATTCCAGGTGTTCCTATAATTTATTTACATGGAAGAGCACCTACATTAGAATCTCCTTCAGAAGCAAGTCATAAACATGCTGAGGTTGTACAGAAAAGTCTAAGTATGAGTATATGGCAAAAGGAAAATATAAAGGCATTAAAGAAGCATGCAGGAATAGTGGAAGATGCAAATAAACCAAGAAAAAAGAAGAAAAAAGGAGGACCAAATCCCCTTAGTTGCTTGAAGAAAAAGAAAAAAACGGAACCAACAGTTCCGTTACTAAATAAAATTAGCAAAAAATCTAACAAAGTTAGAAAAAGTAAAAAGATTAAAATAGCACCACATATTAAAGAAGCTTTAGTAGCAGAACTAAAGAATAAACAAGAGGTGTAAAATATATACATATATGTACAATATGTACATTATATATATATATATATATATATATATATATATATATATATATATATCTGGAAATTAAAATGAAATGTTTTCTGTACATCTAGAATACAATACTTTTTGTTGATTTAAGAAGAATAAAATATTTATTTAAATCTGCCTATATATTCTCCTTTAAACTAAAACATATATTCTATTATTCGTTCTCTTATTCATACAATATATTTGTTAATTAATATTTCAACGTAAATAATTGACTATATGTATGTATGTATGGAAGTTTTACACAATGAATCTAACAGAGTTAGATACATATATTTCTTAAAATCATGTTTCTCATGTCTGATGTGATATACATTTGAAGTTCGTGACGTTTGCAATAAGTTCGGTTTGTTTTACAATAAACGCTGGCGGTATTGATAAAACATTTGTTACAAATGATCGAGATGTTATTCATTTAATGGGAATAGTTTACAGTGTTTGATTTTATCAAGTTATGACAATGAGTTCTATTCTATGGTAATCCAACATAATTATCGTTTAAACATTGTGAAAATACAATGACTATATGAGAAAAGTAAGTAAATAAAATTATCAGCTTTCTCGGAGAAAAATGTACAATATTCCTCGGGTATACGTGCTATCTTCTTAGCATAATATAATATCTAAACATATATTTGAACACGTAAACCTGGAATTAGGAACATCCACATGTAGAAAGTATAGAAACATTGGAAAATAATCTTTTCGATGTAGGTGGCACAATATTATTTACAGCCTTTGTTTAAGGACTTTCAGATAATGTTTAATACTATATTACCATATGTGTACATATGTAGGATAATCATTGTTAATCAATGCCGACTTTCCTGTCAAACAGATGAATACTCAAACTGAATTAAACGTGTACAATTTCTGACTTTATTATTTGGTTAATTGTCATAATGGTATGGAATTATTCATTCCAATGTAGAATCTTCCTAGTTCATAAATTGCTAGTCATAAAAATATAGAATCTTTTTCGGTAAAAAAATTTTATTCCTAAATAGCTATTAAGCAAAATCCTCGATATAATTAAAAGTTTTTACAACCGCAATCTTCAATGAGGGTGATTTGTTAAATATGACAATACACCAAGAAGTTTATGCGCTGTCAATATCCAAACAAGGTAAAAATTTATGAAACTTGAAGAAATCTTATAAATAAATTCAGTGTCAATTTGTGAGCGAAAATTAATATTTGTTATCGTTGAATATATAAATTCAATATACTGCAATTATGCAGATTAACAATGCATATCAGAAAAATATCTCTTTTATTTAAGCATTAGTATTGAATATTAGCTAGTATCCACCTATTGTCAAAACAAAATTATATGTAACTTAAAATATATTTCTTTGAATATACGTTTAGAATTAAACAATTTATGTAAAAATTATATTAAAACAAAATTTTATCGAAATATTCAAGCTTGTACCAATGAATAACAATTTAATGTATCACATATATTGAAATATGTGTATATATAGAATATACTTGATTTCAAATATGATTTGAATCTTTTTTTTTATGCGATTTAGACCAGGAGTTGCGTTTTGAACGACATCGAAAACATGTTTAAACCTTTTTGAAATCAAATATACATACAGTGTTCCGAACCTCCATGATGATCCTTGATGAAAACATAGAACGGATTGAGATGAGCAAGAAAATCCTGTGCCGTTTTGCGATATTCGCAATAATAGAGATATTAATTAAAAAAGATTGGTGAATGATCACGAGCAATATGGTAGATGAGCTGCAGTGGCGCCGTCTGCCGTTGTATACTTATACATTAAATCAAACTGAACAAAAAAGTCCTCTACCATTTTGTAAATAACCACATAGATTTTTAAATATTAAAAAAAATTGTTATATATATGATTGTATACCATAATGCACAAATTTGCTTTAATTAATATCTAAAATACAGTCTCACTGCAGCTCATCTACCATATCGCGCATGATCATTCATCAATCTTTTTTAATTAATATCTCGATTATTGCGAATATCGCAAAACGGTACAGGACTTTCTTGCTTTCCTCAATCCGTTCTACCTCACCAAGAGTCATCATGGAGGTTCGGGACACCTTGTATATTAAGATTTTTTAAACGAAATGAAACAAAATGTTTGAATACATGGTAAATAAACTGTGAGTACTAATGAATCTTTACAGTACTGTTGTTTCATATTTTATATAAATCACTGCCATCTTCATAAACACGACTCCTACGAATATTGCTTTTAGACAAAAGTAGTCTTTAAACAGAACGTATAAAATCTTATATTGTATATTTGAATGAGCTCATAAGCATGGCGGTCAAGGATGCTGACTTAGTAGCGCACGAGCAGCCATAGCCAGCATTTTCATACGGCGTGCTGATCGATGATTTGGATTACTCGCTAAGAAGGCGCCTAATTGATTTTGCAGTGTCATTAATACAGTGCCAATGTGCTCTCGTGTTACGGGATCGTTCACATCTAAATTCAATATCGCGTCTTCCAGCCATCTGTATATATATGAAAAAGAAATTTTATCTAAAATATATTCCATAGATGTTGACGAATGGAGCAAATTAACTCCTCTTATATATTGTATAATCTATTCACGTGCGATATATATAAATTAAAAACAATTACCTGTGCTTTAATTCCGTACGATGTCCTAAATCAGCGGATAACTGTTGAACGAGTGATAGAATCACGGGTTGTTGTAAGATGCATCTGGAGCCCTGAGCTCCTGCACACGAGAATACCGTCGAAGGTTCTGTTCGCTCGCATACTAATACTACCAATCCTAAATCACTCGCGCTCAGAGCCTGTTGAAATGCAGCATTATATTGGCCTTTCTGAAGATGAGACATTATACGTGCTTGGGCATCAGCTATTGCGGCTACTGGTATAGCAGGTGTTGTAGCTCTTGATCTGTAAAATTTGAGAAACAATGAAATTTACGTCCAGCTGATATACTAAATGCCATATTTGTAGTGCGAAGCTCACCGTACACTGGAGATATCGGAAAGTTGCTGACTGAGATTTTCTCGTATGGAATCACGAATTGCTCGAATGGTACCATCTTGCATTGTTCTAAAATTTCGATTTAATTCAGTCTGTAATTCTTCGCGCACTAACGTTGACAACGCTTCGCTCAACTGTTCATTGCGTCGTTGACATTGTTTGTCGATAATAGCATCGATACTCTGTAGGTCTACAAAAAGAAAATGTTGCATAGCAGATTGAATAAATACATTTAACCAATCTAATTACGATAACAACAATTACTTACATTCGCGAGTACCCATAACAAAGGCATCTTGGATTTGTTTGAACATGGCTTGGCAAGTCTTTTCTATGCCAGGCAAAATGACAGTCGCGAATGATTCTTTAAAAGCAGCATCCAAGGCTGGTTTAGCCGCATTAGCAGCTGCCAAAGCTAAGCTATCTTTTATATGTGGACCGTTTATCAATTCAGTGACATTCTTTTTGAGGAGGTCGTCCATTAGGTTCACGTCTAACTGTATCTGATGTTTTAAAGGCTCCACGGTCTCTTCAACAACGCGTGACAAGCTAGTTTCAATCTTATCTTTGATCGTTGTTTCAAACGTGTTTAGGAATTCACGTTGATGAGTCATTTGGCTGTACAGAGTCTGTTCCAAGGTAGCATTCTGTTGCTGAGCCATCCTCGCCAATGTGGATTCCACTCGTGTAAATACTGGCGACTCTTGTTGCAATCTGCTTACCTCTGCGCGCAATGCCTTTAATTCTTGATTTTGATTTTGAATTATCTCCAAGATAGGTGCTAATTTCAATTCCAGATTATTGATTTCATTGTGCGCTGACCACGATATTCCGGTATTGTCGGTTGAAAGAGATGTAGTTTTCGGCTCATCTTTCGTTTTTTTTCTCTGCACATTGTTTTCATCGTCCTCGGGAAACTCTTCTGCTTCTTGCATCGCATGAACACTAACGTCTTTGAGTAAAACCATTGGGATATTAGACCAATCCTCGTCGGCATTAGTCTTTGTTTCCGGCTTGCAGTCAGTTTCGGTCTCCTCATCAGGTTTACTGCAAGATAAAATTTCTCTAACTTCTCTTGACGGACTACTACCAGAACTAGCAGGAGCTTGCTCTTCCATTTCGCTCGTCGCGAGCGGTGGGTCAGATGCATTTAATGCTTGTACTGCTTGCGCGAGAGACGGACTGCTGGATATGACTTTTCCTAATTCGGGACTCGCGGTATTAGACTCTAATTCGTTATTCTCTTTCTTCGAAGGCGAACTGAACGCGTCAGGTGTCATCAGGTTTAAGCCGCCGGTGTTGTGATTAATCGCCGCTTCAATCGTAGCAGATAAGGAGCGCTCTTCGTCGCAATTTTTGCCGGGAATGCCATTGTGATTGGCAGTCCCCATGTCTGGTAGATCTTCGGAGTAATCTAGCGAATCGTGTATAAGAGTGTCGAGAAGACAGTTGCCACTCACTTGTGCGGCAGGTTTAAACGCAATGTGGCATTCTTGCAGTGATTTCGGTTGGACTAGATACATGCGAATGATCAACTGATCCTCAATCTCTTCGTCACTCATCGGACAAAGATCCTCTAGTGATTCACCGCTCGGCCGTATTTTACGCTGGTCGGCATCGACAATACCGAAGCTTAAGATCGGATATGGCAGGAGAAACTCCGACACCGTGCTTACGCACGCTAAAGCTTCACCTCTGTCCTTTGAAAGACTTAGTATATATAAAACCTTATTATATATATCCGATAACAAAAGATATCCAGCGCTAAGATCTAAGCCTGCTTTTAATACCGGCATCTTGCCCGTGGAAGGAGTTGGTGCGAATTTGATTGTTTGTAAGCAACTCCACATTTCACATGACCATACTTTCAATTCCGAATTATTGTCACACCCCGTCACAGCAAACCTCCAAAACTGAACACTGAAAAATAGACATTTCGTTTCGGTCACAAGTCTACTCGTGCGTGTCAAGCCAGATATCTAAAGAAGTACTCACTCGGGATGATAGTTTTTATGATCATCGAGGAAGAATAAACAAGAGATAGCTCGCCCTGCATGAGGCCTCCATTGATGCAAACAACGTGGTTGCGGTTGTCCATTGTGAGAGTTATTGTGTAGGAAGACTTGGAAGAATTTCACCTCTCCGTCTGTACTAGCTGTGGCCAGTGCAGTACCGTCTGGGCTAAATGTCGCTTCGACGATTGTACCTGAGTGTTGTTCGATTTCCATCATACCTCCGGACTCTTTAACAGCCATATTTGTCGCCTGATTGAGAAAAGAAATAGAAAACTGATACTTTAACGCGTTCATCTAATTTTAATCTTTCTGTGTTACTTTTTTTTATATTTGCGATTTTTCATATTCGTGGCAATTCTGTAGAGCATAAAGCTCTGTAAATATGAGATCTATTCTTTCCAGTTGAACCAGTGCTGCACTACATCTTTGTTTTTTTCTTTCTACAATGTTACTTTATATACTTGTTTTCAGTCTAAAGACAGAAAGTGCAACCTAATTCAGCTAAAAGGAACAGAAACTATAGATACATTGTATTGTTACTGTACTTACCTCTATCGATCTAAACATTGACGCCACTGTTGCGATCGACCACAATTCAACCTTAGAGCCACGAGTTAAAACTAACAATTTTGATACTTCGTCTCCGTCAGTGGCATCATCTTCCGGGATGTATGGGCACCAAATTACACGGTGACTAATCAAGGCATCTTTCGCCTCAACTTGTATTACTAAACTACATAATAATTCTGATTGTGATGGTTCAATCGTATGTATAAAGAGCGATCCTGTGTTGTCAATACACGCAAGAACTACGTTTGACACATGAGCAAATGCAAGATCTTGAATAGCACCACGCATTCCACGTAGTAGAGCTCTATGTTCTAATTCTTTGTGCACAACTCGAACTACCCCACTACCGGAACCAACTAAAATATATCAGAATGTAATATACAAAATAAGCAAGATATATCTGTTATATTTATAAAAAAGAAATGCAAAATGCGAATAACGATTCTGTTGAGAATTTTACCTTTTATACCATAAGCTAGATATTTTCCAGATACATGAACAGCCAGCAATTGACCAGTGTAAAGATTATGCTCCCATGTAAAGTCAACGATGTTTTTCAATTTCACTTTTGAGCTACCATGGTCGTGACCACCAGGTGAGGGAACAATGGTCACATTTGTGCTACATAACTCTACTGAATGCTGATCCTCCTGTCCAGTAAACTCTCTGTATACAAAGAAAATGTTACATTAACTATCTTATAATATATATAATTGGAAGGCATTATAATCTTTTATCAAAGTAACTTATACAAGAGTTCTTGAATATAAAAAATTAAGTGCACAAAGTCTGTAATAGCTAAGTAAAGATTGCTTCTCTTAAACGTGAAAAATTATTTCAACAAAAATTCAATTTTTTTAGTCATTTAAAATAATTGTGCGATTCCTCTTAAGATAATTTTATTTTTTTTTACATAAGTAATCTAGATTTACAAGTAATCTAGATTTTTTTTACATAAGTATCTAGATTTCTTTTTCTTTATTATTTTCTTTGAGGAATTTTGAAAAATAAGATAAAATATATCTAATTTGTATTTTCTACAAGTTAAAGAAAAGTAAAATAGTTCAAGTAATTTAATATTTTGGCATGCAACTTTTTCAGGCATACTATTTAAGGAGTTAATGAAACTTTATTTGTTTTTGCAATGTTTGCCACTGCACAAGCATAGGACTGCGATTAGTATGATATTAATTACTAATAATTTAGACTTTAATATATACAAAGATTTTCTCTCTTTCTCAAATTTTTCTGCAATTGTCTGTGCATGCGACTTGTTTCTTTATTGTTAGTTATATTAAGTTATATTAAACAAAAGTTTTGATAAAAAATATAAGAAAAAGGATTACAAGAAGCATATAATAAGTTTTTCTATTAATAGCTTTAAAAACAAGTAACTAACATAAAAGAATACTATACAAATATATTGCAATCAGTGTAATTTTAAAGTATTTTTTAGTGTGGTTTGATTTCGCAATAAAGCTTACACAGTCTGCTGATAGTGAAGGTGCCTCAAGTTATTCTCGCCGGTCTTAATCATATTGTTGTCGGTGTCCCTGCAAAATAGTGAATTTACAGAATCTCATGCGCTACAGCGCCCGGGTCGTCTCGGGACAATTCCTAACCCTAGCCGGTGGCACGCGCGATTATAAACCCTCGTCTCGGTATATATTACGAGATCACTCTCTGCAACTCATCTCACCTTTCACGCATAAATGACCGCCGTATTCTGCTGTGCCACTCGTCAAGACAGATGGATCAATCTGCGAGAAACCGCGCTCTCATCACCGGTATGTTCACGCCGTCGGAATGTTTAACATGCACGCGAAACAACTCGATAGATCTTAACGAAGGTGATATGTCAGGCGGCCATCACCCACTTGTCAGCAAGGGGACCGGAAGTACACCGGTGTCGTCGGGAGGAACGTCGTATGAAACGTCTCGCACGCTTTTACCGCGCGTCGGTACAATTTTCGCTCATATAATTCAATTTCGCGTGCCTATAACGTGGAGATGTGTAGACCGCGTTCCGTTTCACTACCGACGAGATATTACTAAAGACTGTCAGCCCTGGGTAAATTTTCGACCCGGCTAAAGGATCTGGAGGGGCCCGGAGAAAATTGAAGAACGATGACAATACCGACCGTTTTTCACACAAAGACGCTTCTGTCTGTCCGTGTGACTACCCTTACGAAAAAAATACGAAAAAACCCTCAATTTTGGGTGTTAACACTCCAATTTAGGTGTTTATCTCCAGTTTTTGAGTGTTTACACCCAAAATTGAGGGTTTTTTGTATTTTTTTTGTAAGATCCCCTTATAGAAATATCATACTAAGAATCATTGATAATTATTTATTATCCAGTATTTTTAATACTGAAAATAAGTAATTATCAATGATTCTTAGTATGATATTTCTATAAGGGAGCCATATGAAAGAAAAATAAAAACTACAAAAGTTTGATTATAATTGCTATTTATCATGCTCTTTTTGACTTTGCATTTCGTGATATAATATATTTTCAATAGATATAAACTTTATGTTCATCAGTCTATCAGGTCTGATATATATTTTCAGTAAGCAAATTGAGCGCAGACTGCGCGCAGTTTGGCAGCAAATTTGATCAAAAACCCACAGCAAAACCATAGGCATCTGTATCTACATTAGGCTATATTGTGACGTATTATATATTATTCAAATTATCTTATATAAAATAATATGAAAGAACCTAAAGTATATACTTTAATATGTGTAAGATATTATTGAAATAAGAAATCTCATGCAATTAGTGTCTTATAGATTAACTTTTACATGAGATTATTGAAACAAATCGTTTGATGTAGTAATACGTAGTGTCTAAGAGCCTCGTTCTTAGCTGTACATTACTTTTTCTATAATAATCTAAAGTACATATTCTGGTGTGTGATAACGCACACAATCGAGCATGGCATATAGCCACGCGTATGCTTAAGATTTCGAGCTGAAACATCCCAGATAGCCAAACCTACGTGAACAGATTTCGAGTAGAGACTGTTATCAACTTTTGCTAACAAATAGGCAACAAATTTAATGCAAGATCTGTTATATCAAATCCTGCTTTCAAACTGCCACCAGATATGCGACAAAGTCTGCTGTCGGTCAATTGCTTCAGATTTGTAGGAAAAATCGCGCAAAGTTTGTAATGATTTGATGGCAGATTGGCAGCAAAAACAGCGTAGGTCCTGTTACACGGCAAGTTCTGTGCAGTTTTTTTGCAAATCTGCAGCAATTGTCCGACAGTAAGCTCTGTCGTAGCTAAATGCGGACACACATGGCTACCCAGTAAGCAAATTGAGCGCAGACTGCGCGCAATCAGCAAATTTGATAAAAAACCCACAGCAAAACCATAGCCATCTGTGTCTACATTAGGCTACGGTTTTGGTGACAGATCTTGCTGTCGGGCAATTGGTGCCAAATTTGCAGCAAAAACCGCGCAAAGCTTGCAGCGCAGCTAGGTCTGCGCGGTTTCTGCCGCCAATCTGACGTCAAATCGCTACAAGCTCTGCGCGGTTTTTGTTGCAAATCTGCAGCAATTATTCGACAACAAGCTCTGTCACATATCTGGCGGCAATTTGGCAGCAAGATTTGATATAACAGATCCTGCATCAAATTTGTTATCTATTTGCCATCAAAAGTTGATAGCAAGCTCTGCTTGAAATCTGCTCGCGCAGGTTTGGCTATCTGGGTATAGTTTTCGTGTGCATTTTTTATTAGATTTGATGCCAATCTGCGCGCAGTCTGCGGTCAATTTATTAATGGGACATAAAGATATAAAAAGAATAGACCAAACATATCCAATATTTTAAAGCGAAGATCAGGTACAAAGAGAGAAAAAATTAGATATAAAGAAACGAGAAGCGAAAGCCATATCTCTTTCTCTTTTCGCGCTATCCCAGCAAACAATTTGGTACCAAATTGTCGCCAAATTGACACCAAATATGACCAAAACTTGACGGCAAATCCGATGTCATCTGCGTCTGCAATATGCTTGGGTTTTGTTAGCAAAGCTTGGTGACAAAATCTGACGCTAAATTGTCGCCAAATACCGAGCCAAACTGCGCCGCACAAACCTTGGTCGGTATTTGGCGCCAATTTGCCAACAACCTTTGATTTAGCAGATGTATCCAATTTGATGACATTTTGGTAGCAAAATTTGTAGTCAAGTGTTGGGCAAAATTTGCTCGAGTAGATTTGGCTATCTGGGTATGAAATAAAGAGAAATATTACGCTTTCCATTTCTTCCATTTCTTACATGATTACATCTCATGGTCGGTCTACTCTTATCATATTTATAAACCGAAGCGTGGAGTACACATGTGCGTAACCTTTCTACAAGAGTTTATACCAAAGACTAAATACCAAAATTATTTTGATTGGTATTATATATACTGTTTTATAATAACAGTATGACAAATATTTTGATATAATATTGGTATTATACCGAAAAAAACTA
>NW_022639527.1:250376-250741 GCF_010583005.1 Odontomachus brunneus | reverse complement strand
TATATATATATATATATATATATATATATATATATATATATATATATAAATAATACCGCAACAGAAATAACTTCGGTATTCAGTCTTAGCCTGAGCACAGACTTTTGCATAACGCATAATGCATAATACATAAGGAAATCAATCAGAGTCATTCATTTCTATCCTGGAGAGGGAAATAAAGATCTCTGATTGGTTGATTCCTTTATGCGTTATGCGTTATGCAAAAGTCTGTGCTCAGGCCCTTAGCTTTATACGGACTTTATAGAAATATTATACTAAGAATCATTGATAATTACTTATTTTTCAGTATTTTTAATACTGAAAATAAGTAATTATCAATGATTCTTAGTATGATATTTCTATAA
>NW_022639527.1:250163-250291 GCF_010583005.1 Odontomachus brunneus | reverse complement strand
ACCGGAACGGCAAGATAACTCGGCGGGGGAGCATTTCAGAGAAAAATGTTTCAGACAAAAATTGTAAGGCTTAAAAAAACGCATTCAACGATAGTAGTTATTTGACATAGGATGGCGTCGCTAAGGTT
>NW_022639527.1:247184-250153 GCF_010583005.1 Odontomachus brunneus | reverse complement strand
ATAAGTAATTATCAATGATTCTTAGTATGATATTTCTATAAGGGATTCGCGGTGCAATCCGTGTACAATATTGCCAGACGACAGATACGACCGTTTCAATAGATATATATGGTATCACTGTCCGCTTTCGTGCTCGAATTGCATTGCTGACAAGCCGTAACGGTATATCTACTGCCATCTGGCATCAGTCCTTCAACTACGAAAACTGCATTATCGACGCTTTTTAAGTTCGGAATCGTCTCCAGCTTAAGTAAAACTTAAACATATATCTATCTTTATCTTTCTTTCTATATAAATAAAGATAGACATATATTTAAGTGTCACTTAAGATCAAAATAACATTGGTGCAACCGGGCCTTAATGGGACAGATAAATCGGTCAAGACCGCGCCAGAGAGTTCTCTTCTCATTGTGCTCTTTTCCGCTTAAAGCTGGTGGCACATAGAAAAACTTAAACAGTAAAGCGTCTTCTACAATGGCAGTAGGAGTAGTAGTAAGAAATAAGCAGTAAGCAAATTGACCAATTCCATTCTCACGTTTCAAAAATAATCGATTGTGATTGGTCTATTTACTTACTGCTTATTTCTTACTACTACTCCTACTGCCATTGTAGAAGACGCTTTAAGCTGGTGGCACATAGAAAAACTTAAGCAGTAAGACGTAAGCAATAAGCAAATTGACCAATCACAGTCATTGATTCTTCTTACGGTTCAAAAATCAACGACTGTGATTGGTCAATTTGCTTACTTCTTACGTCTTACTGCTTAAGTTTTTCTGTGTGCCACGGCCCTAAGCGTCTGCAGGAGTCATACTAGAAACATCTGGCGAAGAGTCGCGAACTAAGCAAACGTAGAAAAGAAATTGTGGCCAAAATATAGAAAAAATGACTTCATAATTGCAATATTTTTAATCAGGATAAACGTCCGCAGGTCGGTACAGAGCGATTTTTGAGAAAAAAGATTGAAATAAATATCGAATAAATTATTTGAATAAATATTCGACACGGGTGCAGTATTGAGCTCACATTTTAATAATATGAATTTATAAGGGGCCAACTGCAAAATTGATCTCTGTACCGACCTCGATAATAATGTAAAGAGCAAATAAAAAATTATTTGATCGCCAAACGTAACGTCTGTAAAGCATACTTTCTATCCGTACAGATGTCAGGAAAGTGAAGCTGAGCTGCACTTTAGTGCTGTCAGCTCGACCCAACTTTCCCGTCATGCGTCGCGTGACAATGCACTTGTGTAGGGCGTATGTATGAACATACACCTATTCACAGGTGGCAATGCTTCGCGCTTTCGTCGCATGAGGTCTCCAAACGCAATTCAGGATTTGCTTACGACTCATATAGACCCTTAACTTCCTTCAACGCACACAATCCGTTGATAGTTGTGCGAAGGCTCTCTTCTACGCGATCGTCGTCCGCCGCGGACAGTCGGAGCAAACGTGCTTTTCGAACTGTAAGGGTCTTTGCACGAAGAAAAATTTTAACCGTAAGAAATCTGACCAATCAGAGTTGATTATTCTCCTTGCGTTCGAGGAATAATCAATTGGGAAATCCTCGGAGGCACGTTCCAAAAAATCATAGTTCTGATTGGCTTTCCTGTTTTCTGCTTTTCAGCAATGGCCTGAAAAGACGCATACAGCATTTGATTTATTTTACAGTAAAAAACTAAAAATACCTAATAACCTGATGTAAATTACAGTTTTAGACATGTAAAATACCTAATATTTTACATGTCTAAAACTGTAATTTACATCAAGTATTTTACTTGTTCAATCCTGGCCGTAGGTGGACGTAACGCGGGTGACACCAAACGCTAACTGGTGGATGCCGGTACCAACCGCGAATCTGCGGGATTGAGAATTCGCAGACGCGAGTTGAAGTGTCGCCGAGAGAGCGAGGGTTACGACGCCGAGAGGGAGCCGTGGACGTGCGAGAGGATGTTAGAAGGCGAGGACAACGAACGGTTGAGGACGAGCCATCCTTTCCTGGTAAGCCCACGTCCTAGATTCCTAAGGGTTTATCGAGGGTTGCGTTCTTTCATTCGCAACAGATGCAGCTGATGTCATGTTATCCTTCGATTTTACAGAATGTTAAACAATAGAATGACATCGGCTGCATCTCTTGCGAATAAAAGAACACAGCCGAGGTGTAAACCAAGCTCTCCAAAGGCCCGATTCTTAACAGTGTGCGAATGAGATACGCATGCGAAAATCTACAGTATATGTAACATGAACTATACATTTTCGTATCTCATTCGCATACCGTCAAGAATAAACTCCCAGGGTTATTAGCGCTATTCGTCTCGCATCGCGTTATAATATTGGCAAGTCGCAATAAATTCGCGCAACCGAAATTTTTGAATTTCAATTTCGCTTTATGCCGCGTAGTTTTCCACGTGATTTTTATGGGCTCCGCGACTCTCTTTCCTCGCACGTTGCATGCAGCAACGGTTCGTTGATAACTCGCTTATTTAGCATGGAGATGCGATAACAACAGCGCGCGTTATAACATTATCCGATGTCTCGCTAAGTTACCTGATCCGCGGCATGCATCATATAATAAGAATTTGCATCGATTTGTTACTGCCCCACTGCCATTTCGTCTTTCTGATAGTCTAGCTTTTTTCACGAGATAATTTTTCTCGTAATCTTTGCCATCTGTTCTTATAATCTTCAACTAAACAGAAGAAAAATAATACAGAACATGAAATTGAGAAAAAGTATTCTATATTAATAATTATAAAGTACATTATATATATATATATATATATATATATATATATATATATATATATACAGGGTGTTCAAAAAGTCCCGGACCGGTGAAATATCTCGAAAACTAAGCATTTTAGAAAAAAATGTTTCAGATAAAAGTTGTGGCGTTTAAAAAGATGTATTTACTGATCACATCAGTTTGACCTTGGGTTGCGTAGCGAAGGTCAGGTCAAGGTCACATTA
>NW_022639527.1:247011-247174 GCF_010583005.1 Odontomachus brunneus | reverse complement strand
AAATTGTTGAAACCAATAATTTTGTAGATATTTCCGTAAATATCTTAGAAAATACATCATATATGCATGTGTATATATATATATATATATATATATACATATATACATATGTACATATATATGTATATATATATTCATATATATACATATATATATATATATA
>NW_022639527.1:246594-246662 GCF_010583005.1 Odontomachus brunneus | reverse complement strand
ATATATATATATATATGTATGTATATATATATATATATATATATATACATATATACATATGTACATAT
>NW_022639527.1:244250-246584 GCF_010583005.1 Odontomachus brunneus | reverse complement strand
CATATGTATATATATATTCATATATATATATATATGTACATATATATATATACATATGTATATATATATTCATATATATATATATATGTACATATATATATATACATATGTATATATATATTCATATATATATATATATGTACATATATATATATACATATGTATATATATATTCATATATATATATATATGTACATATATATATATACATATGTATATATATATTCATATATATACATATATATACATATATATATATACATATGTATATATATATTCATATATATACATATATATATATATATATACATATACATATACATATATATATACATAAATAATTGGTGGTACAAAATTTACAATATTAGTGAAAACTAATAAAAGGAGATAAATAGCTATGAGAAAATATTAATATATAAATTAAAATAGCTATATATTTTACAATTTCCATATAATATTATTTTACAATATTACATAATTTAACCCGTGGGTATACTGTGTCTATTTTGTCCGCAGTAAATTTTCATTCTTGAATATGTTTGAAAGGGAGGCTAAGTTGACCCAGGTTTTTTCCCCTAAAAAAGTAGGTAGTGGAGACTATTCGCACGCGACGGGATTTGGGCCCAGGTTAGTCTGCTCCAGACCAGCAAGCAGATAATGTCGCTCTTGTGCCCAAAAGGACTTAGTATACCCTCGATGTTAGAATTTTCGGAAGTGAGTAAATTTCCATTTTTCTATCATTTTCTTACATTCTGGAATACTTATTTAGTGAAATAATTTTTTTAAGCTGCCCAAATGTAAACGGCGCAGTTTTTGTCCATTAAGTGCAGATAAAAGCTTAGTATTGCTGTATAATGTGCGAAAGACCTATGTGCGACGACCCAACGTACACCTTTTTGTAACGATTGTTTCATATAAAGACTATTTTTGTAATCCTTTATGAATGAAAACTTTAAAGTTTCTTGTATTACTGGATAAAATTACTTCAACTTCAGGTTTCAAAATAATTATACTTTTTGAAACTGCTGCAATTATCCAGTATTTTTAATACTGAAAATAAGTAATTATCAATGATTCTTAGTATGATATTTCTGTAAGGGAAGTATGCATGTTTTCGAAAAATTATAATCAGAAGTACATAACTCTAGAATAACTTTTTTTTTTATACTCATGAATATAAAATTATGAATATAAAATTTTATACTTATATACAAAGTTATGAATTTTTAAACAAATTCCTATTTTTTTTAAACTGCTTCAAAATTTTCATTTTTCCTAATTAAATCTGTAAATTTGACTCAAGTAGCAATATAATTTCGATGTATATTAAAATAGAGACTTCAAAAAGTATCCTAGAATTTTCTTAGATTTTTTAAAAGCTTAGAATAATTAAAAAAATAGTCACGGATAAGAAATGGACTCAGTGCGCCCTCGAATGGTGCGAAAATCAAGTGTGTGTGGGAGGTTTAAGTTATATCATCTAGTTACGATCGTTTCATCTTTCTCTTTCTCTATACGAATTTATTATTATTATAAAAATTTCATTTTATATTTCTACCGAGACTGATATTTCATATGCATATACACATGCAAATAAAGGAGGATATAACCTTTATAGGGGAGTTCCGTTCGGGAATCGTTTCATATTTATATTTTTTTATGTTTTTTTTTCGTAGAAACCGAAAATCATCAGTATAATAACGCTAGACTTAAGGAAAAAAAAAAAAAAAAAAAATATATATATATATATATATATATAAAGTGGAAAAAATGTTATTCACGTCGTTATAGAATCATTGTCAGAACAGAATCATGCTGCAATAATTTAAAAATTAATTCGAAGTTGGACTAAATACGAAGTAATATTGCATCATAAAATATTAATTAGATTATATTTTTCATTATAACATTAAAGCGACCACTGCAACTCGATATATGAGCATTGCGAGCCACGCCACGTGGCAAATTTCAAGAGCGAAAATAAATAAAAAGAAAAAACATCTGTATATATACATATTAATACGTATATATATACAGTGTGTCTCATAAGTTCGGCAACGGCAAGAAAACTCGGCGGGGGAGCATTTTAGAGAAAAATGTTTTGAATAAAAGTTGTAAGGCTTAAAAAGTTGCATTTAATGACAGTAGTTACTTGACTTAAGATGACGTCGCCAAGGTCAGGACAAGATCAACTTTGCTTTTTTAAATAGAAATACATATTTTTTATTACGGCATTTTATTCTACGTGAAAAAGCAAACAACTTTTGTTTGAAAAAATTTTTTATACGATCTCTATTTTCTAAGATATTTACGTAAATATCTACAAAATTATTG
>NW_022639527.1:243268-243918 GCF_010583005.1 Odontomachus brunneus | reverse complement strand
AAAATTATTGAAACCAATTTGTAGACCAATTATTGAAACAATTTTGTAGATATTTACGTAGATATTTACGTAGATATTTACGTAGATATTTACGTAGATATAAATATCTTAGAAAATAGAGGTCGTATAAAAAATTTTTTCAAGCAAAAGTTGTTTGCTTTTTTACGTAGAATAAAATCCCGTAATAAAAAATATGTATTTCTATTTAAAAAAGCAAAGTTGACCTTGTCCTGACCTTGGCGACGTCATCTTAGGTCAAATAACTACTGTCATTAAATGCGAATTTTTAAGCCTTACAACTTTTATTGGAAACATTTTTCTCTAAAATGCTCCTTCGCCGAGTTTTCTTGACGTTGCCGAACTTATGGGACACACTGTATATATATATATATATATATATATATATATATATATATAAAGTTAAAAATTTGTAAATTTTAAACACGCAGTTTCCATTCATATGAAAAGAAAATTATATAAAACGTGTCGGCAAATACAAAATAATCACTCAAACAAATATTTTGCTAGTCTAAATAGAACTCTAAATGTCGTGGTTAAAATTGATCGTTGTTCCTTTGTATCTGATAGAAAATCGTCTGTGATAGAATTTACGGCAGCAGCATTCTAGCAATATTTCTGTGTGTGTGTGT
>NW_022639527.1:242209-242907 GCF_010583005.1 Odontomachus brunneus | reverse complement strand
ATATATATATATATATATATATATATATATATATATATATATATATATATATATGACTTATACATGTTCCGAATCTTCCGAATCATTAATAATTTCTTCTATTTCAGGCCTTTCCAAATAATTATTTACAGATTGCTTATTCATTTTCTTATTCGTTTTTGTATTTTTCGGAATATCCGAGAGACACTATCTACACAGCAGCAATGTCCCGAATATATCATAACCTACAGATATTAAGATATCTTTATACTATGTTTGTGATGTATTCGGAACACACATTGCTGTGTAGGTATGTGAGAAACGTCCAGCTACGAAACGGAAGAAACAATAGACTTTCAACTGAACGTCGTGCTGACGGTAGAAATAAAAGACTAAAGTCCGATTTCACCAACGTCGATTGGGCTTTGACCTGAGTTTAAGTCTTTGTTTCAAATAGTTTAAACGCGGTTTGAGGTTTGATCGACGTTGGTGAAATCCGACCTAACGCGATTAGGCGCTTTATGGTCATTTAGACCGAGTGTTAGAGACATATCAAATTTCATATAGAAATAAGCGCGTCTACACTGTCTACTTCTTTATACTATAGAAAACATCAAAGAATATTTATGTAAAAGAGAAAATACGATAATGTCAATAGATTGGATGATATAAATAGAAAATAAAAAAAAGTACGGGGAAATGAGCGGTGCGCGCCCACT
>NW_022639527.1:239182-242136 GCF_010583005.1 Odontomachus brunneus | reverse complement strand
TTCCGAATCTTCCGAATCATTAATAATTTCTTCTATTTCAGGCCTTTCCAAATAATTATTTACAGATTGCTTATTCATTTTCTTATTCGTTTTTGTATTTTTCGGAATATCCGAGAGACACTATCTACACAGCAGCAATGTCCCGAATATATCATAACCTACAGATATTAAGATATCTTTATACTATGTTTGTGATGTATTCGGAACACACATTGCTGTGTAGGTATGTGAGAAACGTCCAGCTACGAAACGGAAGAAACAATAGACTTTCAACTGAACGTCGTGCTGACGGTAGAAATAAAAGACTAAAGTCCGATTTCACCAACGTCGATTGGGCTTTGACCTGAGTTTAAGTCTTTGTTTCAAATAGTTTAAACGCGGTTTGAGGTTTGATCGACGTTGGTGAAATCCGACCTAACGCGATTAGGCGCTTTATGGTCATTTAGACCGAGTGTTAGAGACATATCAAATTTCATATAGAAATAAGCGCGTCTACACTGTCTACTTCTTTATACTATAGAAAACATCAAAGAATATTTATGTAAAAGAGAAAATACGATAATGTCAATAGATTGGATGATATAAATAGAAAATAAAAAAAAGTACGGGGAAATGAGCGGTGCGCGCCCACTCTAAGGATATATATATATATATATATATATATATATATATATATATATATATTATATATATATCCAGACTCAACAACAAAGATAGAATTGTGTGAAGAATTTGATGAATAATTCTCTGAATTCGACAATGTAAGTATTTAACAATAATTTATAAATATAAATATTTAATCTCTTCGGTATTAGCGTTGACTATAATTGATAGTCGCTTAGCGCTCATTTTCTTTATCTTTTTATTAGTAAAATGATTTGTACCTTAATCTTTCACTATTTACTAATAGTAATTTTTAGATATAAATAAATTTAATATGTTTCCTAAAAATATTAGATAGAAAGAGAAAGGAGGTAAAGAAAAAAAAAGGGGAAAAAAGAAATAGCTATATAATAAAATTATTTCCTTTAATTGTTATGTTTCTTTTAATAACTGCACTGTTTTTTTATTAATTATTACTTTATTGTAATACTTATATGTGTAAAAATATATTTCGGTCGAAGTGACCGAGTCGCGTCTTTTAACGTTAATCCCATTAACCCGTTTCGTCCTGAAATGGCATAAATTTTATCTGTTGTTCATCGCTGTAAATTTTATATTAAATTATGAGCGAGTTTAGCCAAAGTTGGTATACTATGTGTTGGTTCTGAGTGTGCTCTTGAAGAATCTGACTTTCTTTTTTTATTATCATCAATATAAAATATGGCGGCTTAAAGTTGGAGAAATCGAAAAAATCATCGATCCTTTTTGCTTTAAACACCATTTCGACAAGGAATGCATTTGTGGATCTGGATAATCGTATATTTGGTGGCATACAGGCCTATACTTTAAGATATTTCTTCACGGAATTTTAATTTTTATGTTTTTTATGAAAGATGGCGCTGTTTTTTCACAAAATTTCGTGTTTTGCAATTTCTATAGTTTCTTAGTATATGACTAAAAATAACGGTTATAATATTTACATTTCGTGTTTTGCAATTTCTATAGTTTCTTAGTATATGACTAAAAATAACGGTCATAATATTTACCAGGATTATGATATCAGCATCAGTGAATGTTACTGGATGAGTATTTGTAATAGTGTCAACGAAGCCTCAAAATACCGCAAAAACAGTTTTTTTTACAAATTTCGTGGTTACATTATAAAATTTTTTGTTTTCTGTGTAATAATTATTACAAAAAAATTGTTATAAATAAACTTTACAAAAAATCATTATAAATAAACTTTACAAAAAAAGTCGTTATAAATAAATTTTACAAAAAACCTTATAAATAAACTTTACAAAAAAATCGTTCTAAATAAATTACAACAAAAGATTTAGAATAAATTTTACAAAAAAAGATCGTTATAAATAAACTGTACAAAAAATCGTTATAAATAAATTATAACAAAAGCTCAGCCAAAAGATATTTGGAAAAATACTGTTAAAACAATCTTATTCAGATCAATTGTACTCTCGTAAATACTCCATTGAAAAATACAAGACAATTTTATATACTCTCTACAAAAGTAATGGTATCAAGAGGTTACATTCGCTAAGTGCGAATAATTAATCATTTATTAATTTTATAAACATATGTGGTTTTGGCTATATAATATATTTATAAACTAATTATGTTATTAATATATTAGTAATATATTATTAAATAAAAAATAAAATAACTAGAGAAATACAATAATTAAAAAAAAATTATAATAATTTACACAAAGCACTTGGCGTGCCTTTTTTATAGGCAAACGGTTCTCTTATTGTAATGACTATCAAAATATTATATTGATTATCGATGTAGTATTAAAAAAAGGCACGCCAAGTGCTTTTTTGTGTAAGTTATTATAAGTTTTTAACATTATTGAATTTCTTTAATTATTTTATTTTTTATTTAATAACATATTACTAATATATTAATAACATATTTAATTTATAAATATATTATATAGCTAAAACCACATATATTTATAAAATTAATAAATGATTAATTATTCGCACTTGGCGAATGTAAACTCTTGATATCATTACTTTTGCAGAGAATATATAAAATTGTCTTGTATTTTTCAATAGAGTATTCACGAGAGTACAATTGATCTGGATAAGTTTGATCTGTTAAGTTTGATCTGGATAAGCTTGATCTGTTTTAACAATATTTTTTCAAATATCTTTTGGCTGAGCTTTTGTTATAATTTATTTATAACGATTTTTTTAGTAAAGTTTATTTATAACGATTTTTTTTTGTAAAGTTTATTTGTAACGATTTTTTTTGTAAAATTTATTTTAAATATCTTATTGTAATTTATTTAAAACGATTTTTTTTGTAAGGTTTATTTATAATGATTT
>NW_022639527.1:232743-239172 GCF_010583005.1 Odontomachus brunneus | reverse complement strand
TATATATATATATATATATATATATATATATATATATATTATATATATATCCAGACTCAACAACAAAGATAGAATTGTGTGAAGAATTTGATGAATAATTCTCTGAATTCGACAATGTAAGTATTTAACAATAATTTATAAATATAAATATTTAATCTCTTCGGTATTAGCGTTGACTATAATTGATAGTCGCTTAGCGCTCATTTTCTTTATCTTTTTATTAGTAAAATGATTTGTACCTTAATCTTTCACTATTTACTAATAGTAATTTTTAGATATAAATAAATTTAATATGTTTCCTAAAAATATTAGATAGAAAGAGAAAGGAGGTAAAGAAAAAAAAAGGGGAAAAAAGAAATAGCTATATAATAAAATTATTTCCTTTAATTGTTATGTTTCTTTTAATAACTGCACTGTTTTTTTATTAATTATTACTTTATTGTAATACTTATATGTGTAAAAATATATTTCGGTCGAAGTGACCGAGTCGCGTCTTTTAACGTTAATCCCATTAACCCGTTTCGTCCTGAAATGGCATAAATTTTATCTGTTGTTCATCGCTGTAAATTTTATATTAAATTATGAGCGAGTTTAGCCAAAGTTGGTATACTATGTGTTGGTTCTGAGTGTGCTCTTGAAGAATCTGACTTTCTTTTTTTATTATCATCAATATAAAATATGGCGGCTTAAAGTTGGAGAAATCGAAAAAATCATCGATCCTTTTTGCTTTAAACACCATTTCGACAAGGAATGCATTTGTGGATCTGGATAATCGTATATTTGGTGGCATACAGGCCTATACTTTAAGATATTTCTTCACGGAATTTTAATTTTTATGTTTTTTATGAAAGATGGCGCTGTTTTTTCACAAAATTTCGTGTTTTGCAATTTCTATAGTTTCTTAGTATATGACTAAAAATAACGGTTATAATATTTACATTTCGTGTTTTGCAATTTCTATAGTTTCTTAGTATATGACTAAAAATAACGGTCATAATATTTACCAGGATTATGATATCAGCATCAGTGAATGTTACTGGATGAGTATTTGTAATAGTGTCAACGAAGCCTCAAAATACCGCAAAAACAGTTTTTTTTACAAATTTCGTGGTTACATTATAAAATTTTTTGTTTTCTGTGTAATAATTATTACAAAAAAATTGTTATAAATAAACTTTACAAAAAATCATTATAAATAAACTTTACAAAAAAAGTCGTTATAAATAAATTTTACAAAAAACCTTATAAATAAACTTTACAAAAAAATCGTTCTAAATAAATTACAACAAAAGATTTAGAATAAATTTTACAAAAAAAGATCGTTATAAATAAACTGTACAAAAAATCGTTATAAATAAATTATAACAAAAGCTCAGCCAAAAGATATTTGGAAAAATACTGTTAAAACAATCTTATTCAGATCAATTGTACTCTCGTAAATACTCCATTGAAAAATACAAGACAATTTTATATACTCTCTACAAAAGTAATGGTATCAAGAGGTTACATTCGCTAAGTGCGAATAATTAATCATTTATTAATTTTATAAACATATGTGGTTTTGGCTATATAATATATTTATAAACTAATTATGTTATTAATATATTAGTAATATATTATTAAATAAAAAATAAAATAACTAGAGAAATACAATAATTAAAAAAAAATTATAATAATTTACACAAAGCACTTGGCGTGCCTTTTTTATAGGCAAACGGTTCTCTTATTGTAATGACTATCAAAATATTATATTGATTATCGATGTAGTATTAAAAAAAGGCACGCCAAGTGCTTTTTTGTGTAAGTTATTATAAGTTTTTAACATTATTGAATTTCTTTAATTATTTTATTTTTTATTTAATAACATATTACTAATATATTAATAACATATTTAATTTATAAATATATTATATAGCTAAAACCACATATATTTATAAAATTAATAAATGATTAATTATTCGCACTTGGCGAATGTAAACTCTTGATATCATTACTTTTGCAGAGAATATATAAAATTGTCTTGTATTTTTCAATAGAGTATTCACGAGAGTACAATTGATCTGGATAAGTTTGATCTGTTAAGTTTGATCTGGATAAGCTTGATCTGTTTTAACAATATTTTTTCAAATATCTTTTGGCTGAGCTTTTGTTATAATTTATTTATAACGATTTTTTTAGTAAAGTTTATTTATAACGATTTTTTTTTGTAAAGTTTATTTGTAACGATTTTTTTTGTAAAATTTATTTTAAATATCTTATTGTAATTTATTTAAAACGATTTTTTTTGTAAGGTTTATTTATAATGATTTTTTGTAAAGTTTATTTATAACAATTTTTTTGTAAAGTATATTTATAACGATTTTTTTGTAATAATTATTACACAGAAAACAAAAAATTTTATAATGTAACCACAAAATTTGTAAAAAACAGTGTTTTTGCGGAGGTTTGATTGACATTATTACGATTAGTACTCATCCAGTAACATTTACTGATGCTGATATAATCCTGGTAAATATTTTGACCGTTATTTTTAATCATATACTAAGAAACTATAGAAAATCTGCAAAACACAAAATTTTGTAAAAAAACAGCGCCATCTTTTATGAAAAACATAAAAATTAAAATTCTGTGAAGAAATATCTTAAAGTACAGGCCTGTATGCCACCAAATATATACGATTATCCACAAATGCATTCCTTGTCGAAATGGCGTTTAAAGCAAAAAAGATCGATGGTTTTTTCGATTTCTTTAACTTTAAGCCGCCATATTGGATTTCATATTGATGATAGTAAAAAAAAGGTCAGATTCTTAAAGAGCACACTCAGAACCTATAGTATACCAACTTTGGCTAAACTCGCTCATGATTTAATATAAAATTTACAGCGATGGACAACAGATAAAATTTATGCCATTTCAGGACCAAACGGGTTAACGCGCACACTGTAGGGATACACACATACACACGTACACGCACACACATATACCCACTATGCAAGAAAACTATGTATCAAAAATGTTTCATAAATGTTTCTCTGTAACATGAAATGTTTCAGAGATGCATACGGAAACATTTTAGAAACATAATATAAACAGTTAATGTCCGCATTCAGATACTAAGATATACGACGTTGCAGAAATATCTTGTAATGTTGTGCCAAAAACATTTTTTAGGAATAATATTTATACGTTACTATGATTTGCTTCTGAGATGTTTATTATATCTCATAGGTGTGCCAAAATAAATGCCATAAATTTATAATAATATTAATTGTAGTATATAATAAAATATAAATAATGCCATAAAATAATTAATAATAATGCCATAAAATAAAATAATTTTATTATAATACATGTTTGTAATACATTTTTATAATACATATTTTTACGAGGTTATATTAAGAAGTGAAAAATATAAAACCGCTGGAAAATAACCGAAAAATTGCTAAAAAATATAACTTAACCCTTAGCTGTCCCTCTGGGGTCAAATTGACCCCAGCGATCTTTAAATTTCTGTAAATCAGTCCAAAATTTAAAAATGGTCTATGTGACGCCATCTGTTGTCAGTTGGAGGTCCTAACTGTTGATTAAAACGATAAGTATAATTTTAGTTGCCTTAGTCTACTGTAGGCAAGCGCGCAAAGTCGACGTTAAAATTTGTGGGGTCACTGTGACCCCGTGGGACAGGTGTGTTAATTTTTTGTGTGTACGCTCCGATTTTTTAAAAGTGTTTTTGGGTACTAAAATTTGAAAAAAAATGTAAGTAAACATTTCTGAGATTACGAATTTTTTGGTGTGTAATTTACTTAGTTTTTTTGTAAAGATGTAAAGATGTCGTATAATTTACGCAACCGTAACCTCGTTGGTGAGATGTTGCAAATGGATGCAGAGGAACATCTATTTGGTGGAGAGCCAAATAGATTCTGATGATGCTGATTATGAGGTGATGGAAGAGTCGGATAAAGCTTCCAGTGATTCATCTTTGCATATTGATCCAGAAGATTTGCAAGAAGGAGTGAGGTCTGAACGAGCAACGTCTTCGGGTGCACGTGGTCGGCCAAGGAGCAAATTGCGCGGGAAAAACAACTACGCTTGGTCAACGAATTTGCCTGTTCTCACTTCAGGTGTTTATTTTCACTATATTTATTTTGATATTTAGTGTAAACATGTGCTAAACATTTATTATTATTTTGAATATAATTCATTATTTCATATGTATTCATATTTATTTATTACTCTAATTATAATTTCTTTTATCTAGATCGTTTTATCCCTCCAGAGGAGATAATAATCCCACAGCCAATCGGAGCGGCTAGCGCACTCACTAACATCGAAGATTTTTGGAATTTGTTATTCGATGACAGCATTTTAAATACTATCGTCAATAGTACAAATAAAATTATTGAAGATTTAATAGTACAGAGAATTGCCGAAGAAAGAAGTGTTGAAACTGAGCATCATTGGCTAGATTTAAATGAATTTGAAGCTTTTTTGGCAATTTTGTACCATATGGCTCTATGGAAGTCGTCAAATGTCGATGACAATATGTTCTGGAGCTCTGAAAATGGTGTTTCTTTTTATAGGGCTGTCATACCGAGAAAACGTTTTAGTTTTATTTCTAACTGCCTACGTTTTGATGACAAAGAAACGAGAGATCGAAGCGATAAACTGGCTCCAGTTCGACAAATTTGGGACAAATTTATTTTCAATTGCCAACAGTACTATAAACCACATTCTTATTGTACAGTTGATGAGCAGCTTTTAGGCTTCAGAGGGCGATTCATTCAAAATGTTTATCAAATCAAAACCAGGTAAATATGGGCTAAAAATTGTCACTTTGAATGACGCCAAAACTGCGTATTTGGTAATTTTTTAATTTTTGTTTTTAAATTCAGGTAAAAATATTTTATACAATATTTTTATCTGAGTAATAAATTATTAACAAAATTTTGTAATAAATATTAAAAAACAAATGAAATTTTATAGATAAATGGTATACCTTACATTGGCAAAACGACTGTAACTGAAGGAGTAGAGTCAATTCCTGAATACTTCTTCAGAAAAGTTACAGAATCCATTCATGGAACTGGACGAACTGTTACATGTGATAACTGGTTCACCTCAGTACCTCTAATTGAAAGGATGAAAGGCGAACCATTCAAACTCTCTATTACAGGCACTATTAGGAAAAATAAGAGAGAACTTCCTTTAGAAATGAAGATTGCGGGAAAAAGTCCTCCTGAAAGTAAGTTTTGCCATTCAAAGACTGGAGTGACATTAGTATCTTTTACGCCAAAAAAACATAAAGTGGTTTTACTCGTGTCGTCATATATTTCGTCCACTAAGATTGTCGATGGAAAACCAGAAATAATACTTCATTACAACTCAACAAAAGGCGGAACTGATACGTTTGATCAGTTGTGTCACTCACACACGGTGAGCAGAAGAACAAATCGCTGGCCCATGCGTTTTTTCCTGGGAATGTTGGATCAAGCTGCCGTTAATGCTCGCATTTTGGCTCAATGCCAGTCAGTAAGAAGAGGAGAAAATAAAGTAACATCTGTCCAAGAGTGCCTTTCTCGATTAAAAATGTTTCTTGTCAAGCCCTATCTTCAAGAAAGGTATTGCATGGTTTCACTTCGCAAGTCTTTGAAAGCTGGTATAGCAATGATACTTGGGATCGATGAATTGCGGCAAGAAGCATCTGAAGATCAAAAGTTACCTTCTCGTAAGCGCTGTGATCTGTGTCCCAGACATAAAGATACTAAAACGACAATACAATGCTTATCGTGCTATCGTCCAATGTATAATAATCATTGCATGTATCTTTGCATTGATTGTGGGGATAGGCAGGAGTAAAATAGTTCGCAAATTTGTAATTTAAATTTTTCTTTTACTTTTTTATAATAAAATAAACATTCTGTAATTTTTTAAGTGTTTTTATGCCGAAATAAATTCATTTTTTCATTAAAATTCAATGGTTTTCGTTATACCTAAAAAACACAATTTTCTCAGCACTCAAACCTTAAAATAAATACACTTTTTGAATAGCTCCAAAAAAAAAAATTATTTCACGTTTAAACAACATATCTCCCGAGTATGGAACCATTTTTTTTTTTTCGATGAAAATTGAGTCAGCTATGAGAATTTGACTGAAAAAAGTCATTTTTTAACTTTTTTTTTTCAAGATTTTTTTTTTTATATTAAAATTTTTGTTTTTGCCTACAAAACCAATTAGCATTTGTTCTCCTATATCTAAGACATTAACAAGTATTTTTTTTATATAAATATCATCATTACTTTCAAAGCTACAATATTTTTGACGTGGCGTCAGATAGACCCCATGGGACAGTTCTGTTTTTCCCGGAAGCTCAGGGTTAAAACTTTTGATTGCTATATATATATATATATATATATATATATATATATATA
>NW_022639527.1:230362-231604 GCF_010583005.1 Odontomachus brunneus | reverse complement strand
ATATATATATATATATATATATATATATATATATATATATACACATTATGTTATATATTAAGAAGGTTTGATATGACAAACACATATATATATTTACACACATACATACAAATTTACCTTTTATGCAAATAATAATTTTTAAATCTTTTAATTTAAAATTATTCTTAGCTCCACATAGTCCAAGAGCATTTGGAAGTAAGATTGTTTGTAAATAATTTCTGCAGTGCTCTTTTCATTGCATCTTTTGTTTTCAGACCACCAATCATAACTAACATATTAACCTAGAATAGAACGATTTGTTACCTATTTTTTAGTTTTAAACGTATTTAAATAACATTGATGGATACATACCAATTGTGATTGTGCTTCTTCTGATATTAATATGGTTTCAAAATTATCAATGTTTTCAATATTATCCATTGGTAACTGCGGAAGCATATCAACATTATGATGAATATTGACATTGTCTTTAATATTTTTTAAAATATGTAAATGATCGTCTATTCGCTAACCCATAAATTTTATTTCAATGACATATCGTAGTATGGAATGAAGAATTTCATTATCTGTAACACAGAAAAACACACGCACGTACGCACGCACGCACATACACACACATGCATACAAAATATGTGAAATATTATTCTTGTAATATTAATTTATTCTTTTATCTGTCCTTCAAAAAGTTAATTAAGTACTGAAATAATGATTATATAATCTTAATTATCCACGTTACATTAATATGACAAACTTTTATAGAGAATCATATATTATTGTATAGTTAGCAGAGGCTCGCAAATCGATGCATTAGCCATCTTTAAGAAATCTTTAAGAGTTTTGGTCTTAAAATGTTTTGAAGACGTTTCTTAAAGAACTTTTAAAGATATCTTAAAGATGGCTAATGCATCTATTTGAGAGCTTCTGCTCAGCGGGTATGTATAATTTTTCTCATTTTCATAGAACATTCTTTCCTTCATAAATTATACATTTTTTGTTAATAATCTTCCATAAAATATAAATATATAACTTACTCTGATTGCTTTCTCTGTTGGAACATTCACCGCTTCAACGACAAAAGGAATGTTATCAATATCAAGGATATGTCTTTATCATTAAAATTTTCATTTACGCCAACATCTGAAAATTCCTCTCTCTTTATTAAATTATAAATTTCTTTTCATAAATATATAAGTCATGCGCGTAGGTACGCACGCATGTTTATGACTCACAAAAGAGGGGGGG
>NW_022639527.1:227823-230295 GCF_010583005.1 Odontomachus brunneus | reverse complement strand
AGAGAAAGACAGAGAAAAGAGGGGGGGGGGGGAAAGAGAGAGAGAGAGAGAGAGATGAATGTATTATAAGGAATCAAGGAAAATTAATCGCCTACCTTGTTCATATATGTTATTTAATTCAGGAATAAAATCATTATCGCTGACTTCTTGTTCCTCCTCACTCGAATCATTATTGTCTGTAAAATATTAAAAGAATGATTAACGATTAACGATTATTAAGGAAGAAACTCACACAATACAAAATAAAGTTCCATTCCATTTTTTTTTTAAACGCGATATGTAACCTTCTTTTTTTCTAAATTCACGGCCCAAATTAATTTCTGATTCAGTATTACTCTTGTGCTCCATTAATCTCTTTTCCCTTTTTAAAGCTTGTTCGTACGAATCTAAAAAAATATGACCAAAATAAATAAATATATTTTGCGCGCGCACGCACACGCACACACACACATATTAGGAACTTGAATAAATTCTCGCTGATTTTTCGTGAAAATTAATGCTTTATTTAAGAAAAGTCGTAAAAAACATGTTACTGAAAGTATTGTCCATCGCTAACCACTTTTTCCCATTTTTCTGGCAGCATTTGAATTCCACGTCGGAAAAACGACACGTCTTTTGAGACTATCCAAGAGTCGACCCATTTTTTGGCATCTTCATAAGAATGGAAGTGCTGCTCAGGCCATGTGCCATCGATCGGAATAAGTGATAATCGGAAGGGGCAATGTCTGGTGAATACGGCGGGTGGGGTAGGACTTAAGCGTTTGCAAGTAGATTTTCACCGGTTGTGTAACATGTGGCCGAGCGTTGTCATGTTGTAAAATCACTTTGTCGTGTCTCTACTCGTATAGCGGCTTATTATATCGTATAGCGGTATATTTGGCTTTGTCGACGATGTTGATGCATGGTCGGGCTTACCCCACGATCTTCTACGCTTAGGATTATCGTAGTGTATCCACTTTTCATCACCAGTCACGATATGATGCAAAAAACCTTTCCTTTTCTGCCGTTGAAGCAACTATTCACACGTGAAAAGACGCTGTTCGACGTCTCTCGGCTTCAACTCGTACGGCACCCAATATCCTTGCTTTTGAATCATTCCTAATACTTTCAAACGTTTTGAAACTGTTGTGTGATTAACTCCTAATGATTCTGCAAGTTCAGCTGACATGAGTCTTCATGAAGTAATGCCTCCAATTGTTCGTCTTCAAACTTTTTCGGTGCGCCAGAGCATTCGTTATCTTCAACATCAAAATCATTATTTTTGAAGCGTCTAAACCAATCTCTGCATGTTGTTTCCGACAGAGCATGGTCGCCGTAAGTCTCAACAAGAATTCTGTGTGCTTCAGCTGCAGATTTTTTTTGAATAAAGTAGTAAAATTCCCCGCAAATACTCTTTTTTTGGCACGAAACTCGACATGTTTAACACTATGAAAAAAAAAGTTGTTTACTCTTCGGCGAAATGACATACACTAAATTTTAAGCTTGTTTATAGTACTTTCTTATAGATGCATTACCATCTTAAACTACACGCACGCAGTTCTGGTAACACCATTTGTTGGAAAACAGCGAGAACTTATTCAAGGTCCTGATACATATATATATACATTTTGCTAATTTAAACCCACTATTTACATATAATGCTATTCCTTATAGAAAATTGAATTTAAAAGCACACACACAAACACACACACACACCATAACACACACCCACACCCACACACACGCACACATGCACACACGCACACATGCACACACGCGCGGCACGCGCACGCGCACACACACACACACACACGCACACACACGCGAACACGCACGCACGCACACGCGCACACACGAACACACGCGCACACACAAACACACACACACACACACACGTATGTATATACACATGCATATTATAATATTTCTCATACAATTATTCTCATATAATTATTCACAAGACATGCAATCCATTATCCACATATATTGTTGCATTTATTAATATTATTAATTAAAGGTACATACCATATTTAGCAAGAACCCTTATAGAAATACCATACTAAGAATCATTGATAATTACTTATTATCCAGTATTTTTAATACTGAAAATAAGTAATTATCAATGATTCTTAGTATGATATTTCTATAAGGGAACAGCAACAGGGTAAAGGACCCAATCACTTTGTGGCTCTTTGCACTTCATAATACTATTGCATATGTCTTTCTTTGGCCAGAAAGTATACTTATTATCTTGTTGTAACCACAAGGTTGGAACTACAGAATACGCTTTATTTTCATCGCACATATCATGAAATTTAACAACTGAATAGATTTGATCTCGCTATAGAAAATGTATATTTCTTCGAAAATTCTATTCTATTTTAATCAATGGGAAATCGATAATTACTTTGGACCAGAGAACTGTGTTTATATATATATATATATATATATATATATATATATATATATATATATATATATATATATATATAT
>NW_022639527.1:224071-227763 GCF_010583005.1 Odontomachus brunneus | reverse complement strand
TATATATATATATATATATATATATATATATATATATATATATATATATATATATATATATATATAGCATTTATTTTACGATACTGATAAATAAAAATATGTGCTTATATATATTTCATAATTAATATTCGTCTATAAGTACTAAATAGTAAAATTGACTAGTTCTATTATAATCCTGAGAAAAACATATATTACGTCAATACTTTGTACAGTGAATATGAGTATCAGTTATGTAATATTAGAATTACTGTAAATTTATTATCACATGGTAGAATTAAATATTAAATATTTTTCTTTAATATCTTTATAATCAAACGTTGATATATTTGAAATTTCATATATGTCAATGGCTTTGATAGCTAAACTAAATGAAGGTTTGTCTATGAAATTAAATACATCATATATAACTCTGCCACTTATTTTTATATTATTATTCTCACATATATAAATGCTTGATGTTAGCATGTAAGTAGAATTTTTTCTTAATATATACGCAAAATCTCTAATTAAATATTTTGTCATAAAATATAAAAAAATATATGATGATAAATACATTACATACAATGTGCACAATCTTCTGCATCTTTGTGATAATGTATTATTGTTTGGAAAACTAGATAATTTTAGTGCATTTAAATTCAAAAATTACTTAAGTAAAATTCATTCGTTAAAAATTCATGGTATCCTTTGCAAGAAATATGCAACAGAGTTTGTGAAAAAAATACTCAACTTGTGTCGAAAAAAAATAGTTTCAATGAATCGCTTCTCACTTTATATGAAGAAGATCAATTTGTAATATGTCAGAAAAATGGTAAAACTTATATATATACTACAAAAAATTTACTTTTGACAATCTCACAATATCTTTATGCTAAAGAAATAATTGTGTTCTTCTAAAAAATTCTACTTACATGCTAACATCAAGCATTTATATATGTGAGAATAATAATATAAAAATAAGTGGCAGAGTTATATATGATGTATTTAATTTCATAGACAAACCTTCATTTAGTTTAGCTATCAAAGCCATTGACATATATGAAATTTCAAATATATCACAAATAATCTTCTATTAAGACTGATACATTTTGATGAGCACAAAATTTGTATGGCAACATGTAAACAAAGAAAATGTTTATACTGTGTTTTAGATATATTTCCTTTTAATGCAATAAGACCTGCGTATGATAAAAATTGTTTCAATTCTGTCGTTTTCTAATGTTCTACATCTTCTATAACATTTGGTAAACGATTAAATTCCTGACAGACATATTTTCTAAAAATTATCATATTCTTTGATATTGTTTTTATATTATTGTCTTTCAATCTAAATTTTCCCTTCTTTTCTAATCCAAAACATTATAAGTTTTTCATTATACCAAGGCATACGAGATGCATATAATCAAGTGATATATTACTGACTAAACCAATATCGATTTTGTTTAAAAGACTAAAGCCTTTATGCTGTTCTTGTTGTAATTGCAATGCGAAACTTTCATTTGTTCTTAACTGAGTATTAAGCTTTGGAAATGTCATTTTGCCCCTTATATATTTACCTTTTTGCATACATTTGTTACAACCAAAATATCCTGTGTGAGATTTAATTGAAAGAACAAATGCTGTAGCAGGTGTGTCACAAATAATCTTTTTTAATTCTATTCTAATTTTTTATTTATTAATATGCCATTTTTTCTTAATAACAGATATTTTTTTTACAAATACATCCAAGAATTGCGTCATTGATTTTGGTTTTTTCATTCCATGATAAATGTCTACAATAAAGGGTTTTAAAACTATAGTAACATCTATTGACATTAGTATAGGCCAAAATTGACTATTTGACGATTTGCTCAATGGTAAGCCATCTATATTAATTGTTAATGGAAGGATGTCTATGTCTTGTATTAGTGTATTCTGACGAAACTTATGAAGTATGCCTTCTTTAATGCCGAGATGTGTATATGCACCGGGATATCTACAATATTCTTATAATACGAAAAGGTTTTTAATAATGTCCTGCAATCTTTTGGAACAGATAAACTTTCTGATCTTATTATAGCCAATAGTTTATTTGCTGCATTATGTGATATATTATTAGTAATAATCCAATGAGCTATTTTGTTTGCTAAAGTTATTTCCTTCTGATTGAAATATATTTTTATCAGTATTCCTATATTTGGATTCTAGCAATGTAGTAATCCTACAAAAATCAATATTACTGCAATTATCAGTATTACTATGTCGTTGGAATTGCAGGCAATTGAAGTATTTCGTTCTATAATTTCAGTTGTTCTATAAGAATTGCAGGCAATTGAATTTTGTTCTATAATTTAAATTGTTCTATAAGAAGTATTCTGTGTTATATTAATATTTTACTGTTCTCTGGTCTTACAATATTCATTAAATATGATTCTACGGAAATGTCTATCTGTAACCTTCGGTAACTCTTTCCTTCTCCTTTCTGTCACCTATAAATAAAAGAAAAAATAAATAAATATCATAAAGTATAATTAGCCAATGAATATTTGTGCTTTTTTTGGCTTTATACCTAGGTAGCAAAATAATGTAGAACTCAACATATGTTCATATATTGTTATAACGTAATCTCAAAAATGCATACAAATGCATATACATATGCTGCTTAGATATCGTTTATGTAAAAAAAATCTCATTTGATACCATTAATTAAAATCAAGTCAAGCACGTGCATACATATTTCTACATCATTTGTGTATATCTTGTACTCATATCATGTTAGTCATGTAATGATCTTTAAAGAAGTATTAAGTTGAAATTACAATATGACCATCATATTGTAATGAAATATGATCACACATTTCTATGTGGGTATTAACTGACATCTGATATTACAATTTGTAGGGTTTCCTAAAGAAACGAGCTTTTTATTGTAATGTATTGTAATTCTAAATAATTTATTTAAAATTAAATTGTATATTTATGAACCAAATCAAACTGGTCATCGACTCATGACTGAGGTAATATTTTTGCAACACCAAAACAGAAGCACATGATTTATGCTTTGGAACAATAAAAATAGAATGAAAAGAAAAAAATACAGGAAATATAAGCAATATCCCTTATAGAAAAGTATCACTGACTGTGATAAATTGGCCAGTAATAAATAGTAATTTTATTAATCGTACGAGTAATAAAATTATTGAACGACAGTAATTATCGCTGGCCAAATTATCACTTATCAGTATTAAATTTCTATAAGGGATGAAGAATCAAAATTCATTTTTATGTTAATTTTGAACCTTAATATCGAGTAATTAACCTAAAAATAGGTTAAGCTGCAATTAATTAAAGTACTACATATAAATATTGGATAACACATAATAAATATTAGGAAACCTATAATTTATTATATACTTCAATTTAATTGTATGAATAATAGTTTCCAAGGAGAGCAGAATAGTTTAAATGATGTCAATTTCCCTTATAGAAATATCATACTAAGAATCATTGATTAATTACTTATTTTCAGTATTAGAAGTACAGTATTTAGTAATATTCTGTGATTCAAATACAGCTTTTAGTACTCAAGTATTTCAATATTTAATGTTACAAATCCTACATTATGATTGATTTCAATACTTAAATATTGATATGTAATACTTCGTCCAGTGATAAAATACTTACACAGAATATTGTCAATATTTAAATACTAA
>NW_022639527.1:223785-224061 GCF_010583005.1 Odontomachus brunneus | reverse complement strand
AAATTTATTTAACTTTACAAAATAATTTATTTTACTTACTTTTAAAACATGTAAATATTTTTTAAATATAATTTCTGCATACTTTTTAAAACATATATTTTAAAAGAATCTATTCTCTTCTTTTAAATAATTCATATGCTTTTGTATATGGATATACCATACCCATACAGCACAAATCTCTAAACGACTTCTTAAAGAATTCTAAAAGTGTTCTGGAGGACTTGGGAACTCTTTTGGAACCCTTTAAGAAATCTTTTAGAGATTTGTGCTATATAG
>NW_022639527.1:220685-223775 GCF_010583005.1 Odontomachus brunneus | reverse complement strand
TTTTTAAAACATATATTTTAAAAGAATCTATTCTCTTCTTTTAAATAATTCATATGCTTTTGTATATGGATATACCATACCCATACAGCACAAATCTCTAAACGACTTCTTAAAGAATTCTAAAAGTGTTCTGGAGGACTTGGGAACTCTTTTGGAACCCTTTAAGAAATCTTTTAGAGATTTGTGCTATATAGGTATGTACACAATATAAAGCGTCTCTCAATCAAAGTGACAGTGACGCAGTAGGTAAGGTGAACGATACAAGAATCAGCCCAAGTAACAGACTCACGTCAAAATGACGTAAAAAACTGGTCATAACTGGTCGAATGACGTCAAGTGACTAAATAACGACGTCTTTAAAACGTCTTTTTTGTGACATCTTAATGACGTTTCTGTATAACGTCTTAAAAACGTATTATTGACGTTTAGAGACGTCATAAAACGTCATTAAGTCGTCTAAAATGTCGTCATCGATCTGTGACATTAGACTATCATTTTGACGATATTCTCACGATATTTTTGATCATTCCTTGGTTATTTTTTATCCTGAACTTACTTAGAATTGGATGTCATTTTGACGTGTCTGCTACTTGGGAGAGGTCTCAGGCTCGAATCTCAGCAATGCCCATACAGCACAGAAGCTTGCAGTAACATTGCTACAACGTTGCAAGATTGCATATTGCAGTGCAATGTTGCAGAGACTTTGCAGTGACATTAATTTGCAATATTACTTTAGCAATATTGCAGTAATATTTAAAAAAAATATTACAAATATAATATATTTTATTTATTTACTAGTTATTTTTGTTACTTGTATTTCAAATTCAGTAATGTTTTACATCAATAATATTTATAGAATAGTACTTAGAATAGCATTCGTTAGTGGCAATCATTAATTTGTCTTATTGCATATTTTTTATACTTCTTATACCGTTTTTTCGGAGAAAATACTTTCTTTATAAAGATGTGGTCAACAATTGATCTGTTCTTTTTAGCTGCACTACTGAAACACAATAGTGCAATAAGTTAGCAATAGTGCAACAAGAGTGAAACAAGTATATTTTTTCTCGCTCTAACTTATTGCACCAGTTCAGCAGTGTGGTTAAAACAAACAGACCAAATATGAATCTTCACAAAGGAACAAAAGTCGCTTATGTGCAGTCTGGCTGTATCCACAAACATGAAATATTAATGTAATATTTCAAATTATTTCATAAAGATTCACAATTTTGCATACATGTTTATGTTAAAACCTATAATCGTTATGATCAAAACATTTAATAAATACTTATTTTATAAATATGTCAAATGTCATATTTTAAATGAAGCATATTCTAAACATTTTTAAGTTATGTTTCGTACATATTTATTGGGATATGTTAATTTCACTATTATTTCGTAAATGTATGCGAAACATTATTTCAAAATGTTTTGGATATGTTTCATTTGAAATATCACATTTGGTACATTTATAATATTAGCTATTATGAAATGTCTCTATTGTAACGATTATGAATTGTAACATGAACATCCATGTGAAATATATCATTTGAAACCTATATGAAACAATTTGAAATGTTGCATCCATATTTCATGTTTAGTGAATATATATATATATATATATATATATATATATATATATATATAATATATATATATAGCGTGTCCTAGACTCTCCTCCGCATATTTTGTGGGAATCTAGAATGGGTTGAAGTGAACATAAAAGTATTATATCGTTTTGCGATATTTTCAATAATAACCGAGAAATTAAGTGTAAAAGATTAAGGAAAAACGCATGCTGAATGGTTGAGGGAGTAGCGCTCGCGAGCCTAATAATATAACGCACGGATGTCAGCGCGCGCGGTAATTGGAAAAACAACGCATCACTGCTTAAACTTATATTGTTGCACTTCTACATCTCTCTGGCGCGGTGCGGTAAGATGTAAGATGTACCGATGTAAGTTGCGCGCTGACTATATTACTGGGTCGCGAGTGTTTCTCCCTCAACTATTCAACGTGTTTTTCCTTAATCTTTTACAATTAATTTTTTGGTTATTATTGAGAAAAAACAGTATAGGACTTTTGTGTTTATCTCAATCTACTCTACGTCCTCACGAGAGATTGTGAAGGTAATCTGGAACACCTCGGAATACATTTATATATGTATATACACATATACAGGGTGTCTTTGAACAATCTACGAAACTCTCGTAAAAACATAGAGCAGGTTAAAATAAATATAAAAGTCCTATACCGTTTTGCGATATTCGTAATAATAACCAAGAAATTAATTACGAAAGATTAAGGAAAGGCTGAATGGTAAAGGACTGACCGCTCGAGTCACAGCGCAGCCCAATAATATAGCACGCGGATGTCGCGCGTGGCGATTTGGAAGACAATGCACCACTGTCTATACCGCTGCGCTCCTACGTTTTATCGCACCGCACCGAGGCAAGATGTTGGAGCACAGTGGTACAAGTATAGACAGTGGTGCATTGTCTTCTAATTGCCATGTGCGACATCCGCGCGCTATATTACTGGGCTGCGCAGTGACACGAGCGGTCTGTCCTCTACCATTCAGCACACGCTTTTCTTTAATCTTTCGTAATTAATTTCTCGGTTATTATTACGTATATCGCAAAACATAGGACTTTTATATTTATTTTAACCCGCTCTATGTTCCCACAAGAGCTTCGTAGATTGTTTTGAGACACCCTTTATATATACACACTAAAGTGGTCCTTATTTTTCGACTTTCAAATTTTTTTCGCGGCACCCTCCAAAAAGTTTCCATTTGATAAAAAAAATCTCTGCCAAACTTTTGCTTGATCGGATAACGAGAACCCGTGTCTTCGGGTCGTTAAATATTAGGACCTTAACTTAGTTTCCGCCCAAAAAATACTGAGAAAAAGCATTTATTGTAAAAAATTTATTTAAATTATTTCAATGAAAGTATTTTCCATCACTTTCTACAACTTTTTGCCATCTTTCTGGCAACTGGGCGATACCATCTCGATAAAACGATGTTTGTTTCGAAGCAATCCATTCGTCCACCCATTCTCGCACTTCTTCAACATTTCGGAAGCGTGT
>NW_022639527.1:215079-217568 GCF_010583005.1 Odontomachus brunneus | reverse complement strand
TTTTTTCAAATCAAAATAGTGCAAAAGCACATGTCGAAAAAACACTTTATCGCGTTCCATTTTTCACAAAGCAAAAGAAATTGTTGTTTAGGAAAATAATTGTGTATGCTGACTGAATGTTATCGAGAAATGTCGAAATTAATCACAAACTACCTGTTTCGTTAGTAATGACTACTAGAACTGTTTGCATTGCCATCTAACATTTGCGGGCGGAAACTAAGTTAAGGTCCTAATATTGGAGTACTCTTGTATTAAGCTGTCTACGTTATCAATATGATTTTTAAAGCGTGCTTTCCACAAAAGTCGCCTTAGAGGACTTTTCTTTTTTCTTTTTACATCGTTTGAGATCTTATAGTCTCATTTAAATAATTAAATAAATTGTTGATGACTAAAAAATAAAAATAAATAGTTATTGCATTTATTGTTTGAGCTACAACAAATTACGTATGGACTATAAAAGTTTCAATAGTATGTTTGAAAGACAATATAAACATGATACCTTTCATGTTTTTATTGATAAAGAAATTTTGTAATTAAATATTACATAATAATTAATAATCTCGTGGCTCTTAATCTTGTGACCATAGATGTATAATACTTAGGCCGCGGGTTCGCAACGTTTCCCATTGTCTGTACGCGTCAAACAATATAAAGCAGAGCTTTATTATTAGTTGCCCATTTCGGCCGATTTTCGGGAGCTACGTCTTCTATCTTCCCCTTACCGCGAGTAGGCCACGAAAATGACGGTCGCGGCCAGTCGCGGCTTCAAGCTTGGAGGCTCGACCATCATTTTTGAAGCCCGCTCGTGGCAAGAAGGCGTGAAGGTGGAAGATAGTAGCTCCCGAGAATCAGCCAAAATGGGCAACTAATTCCGAGCTCTGATGTAAAGAAATAGCATTCTTTCGGTAAAAAATCTGTTCCCACCACTTATCGTGTCTTGTGGCGGGAATAAAGCAGCCTTTATTAGAAAGAGACAGACTTTTTACGGAAATAATGCTATTTCTTTATATTATTTGACGCGTTTAGACAATGGGAAACGTTGCGAACCCGCAGCCTATTATACAGTCTGTTTGATAAGAGCGTGTCCGGCAAAACTTTTACATATAAACGGGTAGACGGGAAATTCAAACAAGAGCCGGTATAGGGATCTTTCGCCTAAGATGCTTTATTGATAAAGCGCTATATCTACGCTTGTGAAATCCGCGATCCGCATTGCAAACTTGTAATGAATTTAAAATTAATTGGAGAAAAAGAAAAGATTTTCATATGTGAAATATTATAAAGATTTCTGTATTGCATCAATCAAAATGGACGCATATTACGTGTGCAATAAATATTAAATTGATCATATATCTTTTCGTTTAGCGTAAACTCATAAATAAAATAAAATAATCACTTGAGACCCACACATTTGCAATTACAATTACGAGGTCACTTCATAAGATAGCAAAAATAGCTAAAATTCAAACTGTAATAAATTTCTATGATAATAATAAACGAAAAAGAGAAAGCGATAGAAACTGATGGAATTTACAGAGATTTTAATTGTTTTCTACGTAATGTATCATTTCACTATATTGAATTCGAAAGAAATAATATCGTTGTCTATCTAAGCATACTATTCACAGAATCGAATTTTCTTATTCATTTCTTATTGTTCCTTTTTTCATAATCATTGATGAATTAACGAAAACTTAGTCAATTATAAAAAATTAATCGTAAATTCACGATTGATTCTTTATGTGTGTGTGTTCTTTTTGCATAAGTATCTTATTAAAAAATTAGAATGCGCGAAATATTTAGCCATAATGTGTTACAATCTTTAAAATAATACGATAGAAAAATATCCATTCTTGACGTAACGACTTTACGATAGATTACGATGTGTATTCTATGAATTTACAATTGATTTTTTATGATTGACTAGGCTTCCGTTAATTCATAATTATGGAAAAAGAAATGATATGAAACGATCGTTAAGAGAATTCGATCCTGTGAATAGTATACCTAGATAGACAACAATATTATTTCTTTTTGTCGTGATTACTTGGAATTAATTCTAATCATATTCCAACGATTGAATAAGAGAGAATGATAGAGAACGATAGAACTTAGAATTCGATTAAGATAGTTATACACTGCACCAATTAGAATGGACGCATTACGTACGCAATAAACATTAAATCAATCATGTATCTTTTCGTCTAGTTTATAAATAAAATTTATAAATAAAATAAAACAATTTCATTCATAAATGTAATAAAGTTCAATGATGATTACGACTTTCCGATGATGTTCCGATATTCACTATATCCAGTATTGTTCCGATATCCAGTATTGAAGATCTATAGTTTGTGTTACGTACACGTATAGAGTTTCAGTACCAGTAGTAGATATTGGAACGTAGCCTGTCAGTTCACATTAGGGGAAAAAATACATCACTACATAGAAGAAATTTTATAGCAAAATGTGCTACGAAATTGTCTGTC
>NW_022639527.1:214866-215069 GCF_010583005.1 Odontomachus brunneus | reverse complement strand
TTTCGTTTATACAGAGTTTCTATTTGAAAACTTTTCAGCTCATTATCTCGAAAAATATAAAACATACAAAAAACGTTAAAATACGTGTATTATATCCCACACAGCACGTAATATCGCAGAAATATCATAGCAATATTATATTTTCATTGTAATATTACCAGAGAATATAACAAAAATAATGCTGGAATATTACTAAGATATCG
>NW_022639527.1:194940-214856 GCF_010583005.1 Odontomachus brunneus | reverse complement strand
TATTGGTTTTCATAATAGTGCTACTGAATCAACAAAATATTTCCAACCACATTGATGTGACTGAATTTACATTTTTTGTGTACCTCCCTATCATAAATAAATGCTGCATTTATTATTATAAATATATATGCGTTATTTATTATTAAAAATCTTTATTTTATTTTATGAGTTTATATATATATATAATTTTTAATTTATAACATCTTATTAGTAGTATAAAAGTAGTAGTATAGTATGAAGAATATGATAGAGCATTATATATGTGTAAAAACACGATGCAAAATATGTAATTATACGAATATAGAGAGTCAGTCCAGTCAAATCATATTCTATTATTTTAATTGCCAGAAAAATTAGAAAAATCATATAATACAAAGTGGTTTACGGGAAACGGACGTTTTTGGAATGAATAGGCGTTCGGAAGGAGGGGAGACTTGTGATGAAGGTCATTCGATTCTTCACACCATGCCATTCGATCGTCGTCATGCCGCTGTGGATTTGAGAGTATCGCGTATTCGCTTACGATATGTTTGTAAAAAGTGGTGAGTCTATGATTGAAATTCAACAAAACTTCAGGTATCATTTTCGTATTGGGCGCCATGGTGAAATACTCAGTCGCAATACCATTTTGAGATGGGTAAGTGCATTTAGGTTTAAGGGATCAGTAATAAAAATCAATAAACAAAACCACCAGGTGCGGTGTGCGTGCCGCCCGAGAAGAGCCGGGTGGTTTTGTTTTCATTACTGTTTTCATTACTTGTTTTCATACTGATCCCTTCACCACAAGTCTCCCCTCCCTCTGGACGCCGAATACTACTCATTCCAAAAACATCCGTTTTCCGTGGACCACTCTGTGTATACTCATGCACGCGCGGGTGTGTTTTCATATTAATTTAAAAATATCTTCTCTGAAATGTGTAAAACAACTTATTTTATCCAAGAAATACCGAATTGAATCAATGTTTTCTTTTAATTTATAGATGTTATTTATAGATTATTATTATTATTATTTATAGATTTATAGATGTTATTCTTTTAATTTATAGATGCTGTATGTATGAATCAGCATTTCCAAAAGCCGTTGCGAGATGAATTTTTTCGAGAAGTGGGGGAGGCAACGTGTTGGAAAACAAAGAATCCGAAATACAGTGAAGAAAGGTACTCAAGTGGACAAAGGGCAACGCCAGTGATTACGACGCGAGGTAAGAAAATCATTTACTTGACAAGACAGAAGGCGACGTACATAAAGCGGTCGACGTGAACGATACGGATGACGAAAGCAATCATAAAAGATCATGAAAGCAATCAAGAGAATGCTTTATAAATAATATAATACCGTTAGCTATATTTATGTTCGCACATGTATGTGTTTGATTATATATTTAGTTTCGTTTATACAGAGTTTCTATTTGAAAACTTTTCAGCTCATTATCTCGAAAAATATAAAACATACAAAAAACGTTAAAATACGTGTATTATATCCCACACAGCACGTAATATCGCAGAAATATCATAGCAATATTATATTTTCATTGTAATATTACCAGAGAATATAACAAAAATAATGCTGGAATATTACTAAGATATCGCAGTAATATTAAAATGTCCGCGGCAAATGCATCACAGTAATATAATGGTGAAAATCACAATGATATTACTGTGAGAAAATCATAATATTTAAAAAAATATACTTATATATTCCTAGTTTTCTCATGTTTCATAAACTACTACGTATCGAAGGTTGTCAAATACACTCCAAAACTTTCGTGAAATCCTCCAGCGATAATTTCGATCCCAAGCAGTGTACCACTGGTCGGTCACCTATCCATGTCCTGACCGCATTAAACTGTTGCTTTTAACCTGACGATCGAGCGCGCCCGCGGTGACTCTGATGACACCAACGATGTTCTTACAATTCGTGCTTATATAATGTATCCTTATAGTGTTTACAGTACATTATAATATACTTCACAAACATCAAATAATAGTTATATAATTTTTACTTAGTGTTTGTTGGATAATTTGCTGATAGATATTGAAACAATGCAACAACATTCGATATGCGATAAATATTGGTGTAACGTAGTGAACCAGTGATAATTACTTTTAGATTTTTAACAAAATGTTATAATGATTAATCCAAACAAACAAAAAATTAAAAAATCCAAGAAAATCCAAATTAAACAAATCGAAATACTAAATTTTAAAAGAAACTTTAAAAAAAATATTATTTCTGTAAGGGAAGGTGACTTTAAATGACGCCGTAATAACGTTTTAATGATGTCTGTAATGTCAAAGAAATTGATATGTCAATTGATGTTACCATTCTATTTAGAATATGATATATTGCTATAATTTAACTATAATATTGCAAATATATAAGTGTAATATTTTAATGATATAAGTATGTAATACTGCAGTAATATTTCTGTAATATTTCTGTAATATTTCTGTAATGATATATGTAAAAGTGCAATATTTCAGTAATATTTCTGTAATATTTCACTGTGATATGTAATATTACCACTATATTGCAATATCACTGCAATATTTCTGCAATATTACGTGCTGTGTGAGATGTAACGTGTAATATAGGTTTCCATTTAAAAGAAACAAAGTTAACCTTCAAATGGCTTTGAAAACGTCCTCCAAATAAAAGAACTGAAAATGCCGTTTCTTTTCCTATTTAAAATTGTGGAATATGTTTTAGCTTTTTTGTGTCTTTCATACTTTTAGAGATAATCAGCTAGAAAATTTTCAAATAAACATCCTGTATATGTGCTAATATTAATTGTTTTGTAAAAGTAACAATCCACTTGCAAATAGTCACATATTGATATTGATATGTAACATATATGTTTAATGTTCTTACTCAGAAATGTTTCTTCTATATAATAGTTCAGAAATGTCGCAGAAATATTTCTGCTATATATATTTTTGTTATACATTGTATAAGCAAACAAATCATGAAATATCTATGTAGCCAACTTTACATACTTTCCCACTTTACAAATAGTAAACGTTACATATTAGATACGTAACATATATATTTAATGTCTTTACTCAAAAACGTTTCTTCTACATAATAGTTCAGAAATGTTGCAGAAATATTTCTGCTACATTTCTGAGCTACTATGTAGAAGAAACGTTTCTGAGTAAAGACATTAAATATATATGTTACGTATCTAATATGTAACGTTTACTATTTGTATAGTGGGAAAGTATGTAAAGTTGGTTATATAGATATTTCATAATTTGTTTGCTTAAACAATATTTATTTAAGTTTTATTTATTTAAGTTTTTTTTACATGGTTACTTATAATTATATAGCCATTTATAATATATTAATATGTCATTTATATGTAACAAATCCGATAAATTTGTTTTGAAAAACAAATATATACTATGTATGCACTCGACTTTGCGGTGTTTATTGTAGGGAACAAAACAGTTTAGACACAATACTTTATCCTATAATCGATGGCCCAATAAGAGAACTTATTTTTGATTCATTTGTTCTTTTATTGGGTCATCGCTTTGAAATTCATTGTATCTAAACCGTTTTGCTGCCCACTGGACTTTTCCATAGAGCCAAAATTTAGATAGCAATATTTAAAGTGCGCAGCAACAGCGCATTGGTACAGCGCATATTGTTGACATGTAGTCATCATGAGACATTTATTATTTGATATATATGCCGTCATATTAATGGCAACATGCTGTTTATCGCGATTGGTATACCAATGATAATAAGTTGCTCTCAATTTGCAGTTAATATGCTGTTAATCATGAATGAGAAATCGACGACAACGAGTTGTTGTCAAATTGCTGTTATAAATCATGGATAATCCTCTTCACGGATAACAAATCTGTGACAATATGTTACCGTCAATTTGCTGTTGTTAGAATTAGAATTCATGTGACTTTAATACGATAGATAATGCTGTCTCACCTTGTTCTTAGTTTCTCGAAAATAGTTGCTTCAACAAATGACGGTAATACGACAGCAACTTCACAGATATTTAGTTATCTGGGAAGTTTTTATAGTTTCTTCTGTTTCGAAAAGTGCTGTATCATCAAATTTAATAAGTAGTGTCTGAAACAGATTCCATATATTGAATAGACTCTAGACTGAATAAAACAACAGGTAGAATTACATTCTCAAATAAAAAGCATAAAATATTATTAAGAGAAATATGCATTTTGGCACGATTACATATTGACGTTTGTTTATTTTCTCTTAGTAAATGAAATAATCAGGACATTGTGTAATATAATTAAATCTGTATCAAAAATATTTTATAAATAATATTAACTCACTTTGTATGGCTTCTTATATCTTTAGTTTATGAAAGGACTTTCTTTTGGCCTGTCTTTTAAAACTCATAATGGATTGTGTAATATAATTAAATCTGTATCAAAAATATTTTATAAATAATATTAACTCACTTTGTATGGCTTCTTATATCTTTAGTTTATGAAAGGACTTTCTTTTGGCCTGTCTTTTAAAACTCATAATGGATATCATAGAATTTATAAGAAGTTTTGTGATAGATTTGGCAATTTTGATGATAGATTTGGCTACATCTTTGGATGTGATAAAACAACAAAAATAATCACACTAGGAAGATAATAATAAAAATATATAATAAGAAATCTTTAGTCAAATTTTGTTATTTCTCATCTTTTCTCTTTTAGATAAAAAATAATAAAAAATAAAAAGTAATGTTTTCACAAAGATGTTAATAAAATATGACTAATAACAAACGTTTCTAAAATGTTTTTATGACTTTGCAATTGCTGAAAATAATTAATTCACAACTAAATTTTTAGTATTTTCTGTTGAGAAAAAAAGGAGGAATAAAAATGTTTACTTACTACAACTGCAAAGTTATTTTTGTTTTCTAAAAATGTTTTCAATAAATTTAATTCATGTTCTGTCTTTACAGACATAACTGAAAGATTCACAGGTTTTTGAAACTTCTTTTCATTTGGAAGAAGAGCTGTTAAGCTGTGCTTGATTAATAATAAATGTATTCTTATTAATTTCCTCTAAACGAACATATATATATTCTTGTGCAAAGTTTTTACACTTTTGCTATCACTGTCATCAATTAGAAGTGCATCAACATGAAAAAAAAAAGATGTAACTAAATTTAAAACATTTTTTCTAGAATTATATTATAAAACTCAATGAAAAAGTTTACCAGATATAGAACTTTCAGGAGAATTATTGTCTGAGGATGTATAATGGAAAAACTGGAGTGTCTCTATATTATGGAGAAAAGCATTGAAAAAAGATAGAAAGGTTTACAATATGCTGCATAGTATTTCTATATTTAAGGACATTCTTCAATACGTCGCTAGTCGTAATGAATATGTCTTATGTTTTTTACTATTTGGTGTTTCATTTTCTTTGTTATGCATATTCTCTTCATCACTATCCAAAGATGAAGTAAAGCTATGTCGCATAGCATTTTTTACAGTCAGTAGTAATGTGTTCTTAGTAGATGATTACATGACTTCTTGTTGCTATATTTTGCTTTGTGTGCAAGTATCATCCCATATAGCACAAATCTCTAAAAGACTTCTTAAAGGATTCCAAAAGAGTTCCCAAGTCCTTCAGAACACTTTTGGAATTTTTTAAGTTTTTTGAAAAGAGATTTGTGCTATATGGGATAACACACACGAAACAAAATATAGCAACAAGAAGTCATTGTTAATATTGTTAGTACTATTTATCGCCCGTGTTTTTTTCACTCTCCCCATAATATCACTTTTTGAACATGCCTAAAGCATAATTACAAACTCAAGTGAAAGCCATCTTGTTTGGACGGAGTGAAGAATTTTGTGGACTGCAGTTTCAGTAAACTTTTGAAATTCTTGATAAAAAACAATTCTTTGGCTACCAAGAATATGATGTAATTATGAACATCTTTTGCTAAATCCTCTACCTATTTAAGTATCTCTACTGAAAAATTTAAGCTCAGATCTCAGTTGAGAACTCAATTGAAATCTCACGTGAGATCGCAACTGAGAACTCATATAAGGTTTTCGCAAGATTTTGCAAGTAAGATCTTAATTAAGATCTCAATTGAGATACAAAATGAAATTGCTGAAATGTTTCTGAAAAGCATTCACAATTTTGATTCAATTTCATTAAAATTTCATTTTAATTTTATTAATATTTCAGCAATATTTCAGTACAAATTTAGAAAAATTTAGTGAAAAATCATTATTAATTAAAATAGATTGAGGAAAATATAATGAAGTATTATTTTGTCTAAATAACAAAAAACAGGCATTTAATATTTTGTATCGTTTCAATTATTCGTAAGATTCGATCCCGTGTCGGACGGCACTACCCATCTTTAAATGATTATGCTTGTTCAATGCTTAATCTTAACGATTGTACGGGAACTGGTGATGCTAATGCGCTATAACGATATCGTGGTAGATTATATTTACAATATACTTTTATACTGTTCAAAAATATAATAACATTTGTCGGTTTCAATGGACGTAACAATAATCACAATGCGATTAATATTGATACAATGTTGTATAAATAATCAAATTTTAACATACAACGTGCTCGCAAAAGAGAAAGAATATATTCTTTCTCTCTCTCTCTATTTTGATAGAGTAAGATTATGGCTAGACTCATTTTATAATTATAATAAACTATTTTTATAATTATAAAATGAGTCTAGCCATGTATTTTCTTGAAGTACTAAAAAGTTAATTAAAAATAGTATAAAAGTTAAGTTAAAAGTTCTGAAAAAATTCTCAGAGCTCTACGAGAAAACAATAAACAATTTTTACCACTTGCTATTTTTCGGTAAAGTTGATAGAATTTGAGTAAAAAATTAGTAAGAATAGTTTTGTAGATATTTGCGTAAATATCTTAGAAAATAGAAGTCGTATAAAAAATGTTTTCAAACAAAAGTTTGTTTTTTATGTAGAATAAAATTCATATGTAATGTAATGTAATGTTTCTATTTAAAAAAGCAAAGTTCCTCGATCTGATCTTGGCGGCGTCACGCAAGGTTAAACCAATGGTACCTTCTTATCCTCCTATCGAACTATATAACTTTTGTCTGAAACATTTTTTCTGAATACGCTTGGCTAAAGAATTATCAGGGTGCATCTTTTAAAATGGGATACCCTATATAACAGACACACAGATATACTACCTTATAAACATTTATTCTATCTTTAAACCTTAGATATAATGTGCAGACACTTTTATCTTTCTTAATATTTTTAATTAATTTTAGTTGCTCGATCAGTTTTCCAAAAATCATTAATAATCGTTAATTTATAAATTTCATAAATTATAAAAGGAGAATTTTGTTATTAATCCTTATTAATTTGATATGATAGCAGTTGTATACAAACTTACAATAACAAAACGCAATACATATTTTTACAGTTTTCGATGTATCACAATCTTTTGCAATTAATCCAAATGCAGTTTGATTAATTCTAATACATTACGAAATATTTTCGACAAAATCCAATTGAAACCAATAGTATTATTATTGTACTTGGCATGATAGAAATAAATGTATCTTAATCATTCACTATAAGTTACGACATAGATCTGTTCAATATTCTCGGATTCAATGTGATAGAATTGTTGTCAGAAAAGGATTAATTTATTCTGATAGAAATGTTCCTTCGTCCATAAACTGTTATTATTTGTGAAAGAGTTAAATAGGATATCCCCTAATTTAATATAAAAATATAAAATAGAACTATATTTATTGTAAAGACATCTTGAATATGTCTTTTTACGTTCTAAGAATATCTCCATTCTCGTTCTCAGGATATCTTTTAAAGTAGAGCTCAGAATTAGTTGCCTATTTCGGCCGATTCTCGGGAGCTACGCCTTCTATCTTCCCTTTGCCGCGAGCGGGCCATGAAAATGACGGTCGCGGCCAATCGCGGCTTCAAGCTTGAAGGCTCGAACGTTCACTTTTGAGGCCCGCTCACGGCAAGGAAGATAAAAGGCGTAGCTCCCGAGAATCGGCCGAAATGGGCAACTAATTCCGAGCTCTGTCTTAGAGATTTGTGCTGTATGGGATAGAATCATATTATTAGGTTACAGTCTGTAAAACACAGTACTAAAAGAGTTATTTTACCTATATTACTAATTAGATGTACAACAAGTATAGAATGAAGCTTTTAGGTACTTTTTCGACTAAATCTTTAAATTGTTTCTTAATCATTTGTAACATCAACATTAGTGCTTAAAATATTTATTATCTTAAAAATTTATTAACAGAATGTTATCTATATTATTTTCTTTATACTTTAATAAGCTTATTTATTTATTTATTTTCCTTATATTTTAATAAGATTTATACTTTATACTTAATATTTCTAAAGCTGTAATCTCTTTCTCGTAGTAGCGATTGCCGATTGACGATTGAAGATTATATTTTTATAAATTAACGAATTTTGCTCTTTGCGTGCTTTGTTACAATTGTTACAAATTGATTTCAATTAGTCCAGGTCTAATCGTCAATTCGCAATCAGCTATCGCTAGAATAATTACGACTTAATAATATTTAAATATTTTCAGATAAGAAATGGATATGCAAGGAATATGGGACTTATTGTTTGATGATTCATTGGACGACTATGATGATATCGACTATCTTCCACCTGAACGTGAGCTTCATCTTAAGATCCAATATTTTTTTTAAACTGTATTGACATATTCTTTAACAGGTAAGAAATTTGGAAGATTTGCTTCATTACATTTTACTGTTATAATTTTCTGCGAGTGTTTTTTCTTATATATATTATATATAATATATAATATATATATATAATATATATATATATATATATATATATATATAATATATATATATATATATATATATATATATATATATATATTATATATTCTATTTATATTATATTGTTATTATATTATATTATATATTCTATTTATATATTCTATTTATTGTTTATATATTTTATTTATATATATTGTTATTATATTATATTATATTATATTTATATTATATTTTAATACATAACATTAACATTGTTTTATAAGATTTCAAGTCACATTTTCGACTAGAAAAACATACTTATTGTTCCGTACGGATGCTGTCACCCGCACGGACAGAGCACGGCGGGCGGCCGTGCGCCAGGCGCGCTTCGCTCGCGCGCGAATACCGCTCGTCGCTACTTTGCGCCGTCGCCGCTACGCGGCAGCGAGCCGAGTCGGGTCGCCGCTCGCGGTTAATTTTCGGTTCGGCGCCTATATAAGACGCCGCGGACGACGGCTCTATGCCTTTTAATTGCAGTTACATGTCAAGTCATTGCCTTTAGAGTGCCTATGACACGTTGGCTTACCTCGTCCGAGATATTTTTTTGGTAACTCCATAGATCTCCATCCCTTCCTTCCTTCAATATTTGGCTACAGGCCTCTCTAAGGCTGCGTTCAGATTCCTTACCCGGGTGCACTCTAATACGAGAAGTGCTATAGTATATGTGACATATACTATAGTTTTTCTAGTAACAGAGTGCACCTAGGTAGGGAATCTGAATGCACCCTAAGAGTAGTGCCCCAACGCCATTTTCCGATTAATGATATATTACGAGAGCAAAGTCTTGGAAATTTCCAAGACACGTTACAAAAAAAATCACAAGGTCCGAACTTGTTCGAACACGTCTTGTCGTGACGGCGGTTAGGCCGGGACTTTATCTCCATCTCCTCGATATTACCAGGAGTGAGAGGAGGGGAGTGCGCGAGATTTCTTTTTTTCGGATTACACTAGAACTCCATCCGCGGGTGGGGTGTGTTTCCTTCTACAATAGCTCACGCGCTGCAGCTATTCATGCATCAGTCGACAGAATTCTTTACTTTTGCATTTACGACTCCGTGTGAGTCTGAGTTTCTCGCCACAACTTAGTTGCCAGGGACGCAACCTTCACACGAGACATGCTCGTGGCCAGGGCCGCAGTATCTACGCGGGACTTAGTCACTGCCAGGGACGTAGCCTTCACGCGAACACGCTCGCCTCTAAGTCTACGCGAGACATAGGCCCATATTCTGAATCCTCTTTTATCCATAACAGTACCTTAAATATAGCTTCTCAATAGGGATGTGCGGAGGCACCTAATGTATCGATATTTAGTTTCGATACGAATCAACATACATGATATCGATACACCGATATATTCATTACAAATATATCGATATTAGAGAATATCGTTACTTTTTGGCATGTCTTTTATTCAATTAAGGGGTGTACTCTAATAGTATAAGTGCTATAGTATATGTAACATATACTGTAGTGTTTCTAGTAATAAAGTGCACTCGAGTAGGGAATCTGAACGCAAGGGTGTGATCTCGTGGCATAAAGTTTTCATGTGACGCGTATCACGTAACCAATCAAATCTTTCTATTTTTTTAGAAGTTCTAACAGAAATACTAAGAGTCGATTGTTCCATCCTCTTGGTAAGTTACCTAACAATTAAATCATGTGTCTGTCTCTTGTCCAGGAAAAACGGACAGATATGTGATTTATGTCAGGTAGTTTACCAAGAGATTGGAACAATCGGCACTAAACGTCGCAATGGGACATGGGACTCCAGCCCCTTAAGTCTTTTTATTTAATTAATTTAATCATTTAACTCAAATCGTTCCGAAATTATTAGTAAACTGTGACAGCACTGAAAATCGAACACATTTGCAGTATTATGCAATATTGACTACATTTATACAGCAATGTTAATCCGGATTAATAAGTTCCGATTCACAGGTGTAGTAAGCTTTAAACTTCAAGAAATTGACCAATCACAGTCGATTATTCTCGACAAATTTAGCTGCGATTGGTCAATTTCTTGGAACTTAAATCACCTATTGTAATTCGGGACTAAAGCGTGATCTGCAATGAGAACTGAAGCTTTAAGCTTTAAGTAAGAAATTGACCAATCATAATTTATTATTTTTCTATAATTCAACTGTGATTGGTCAATTTTTTACTTAAAGATTAAGCTTTGTGACGCTGCACTCGCGACTCGTGCAGTTGGCATACGAATCGGGCGCAGCGACAAAATATTATTCGAGCCTCGGCGATTGTTCGGCAGATTGTCTGGCGAGACCCGACAGCTCAAAAGGTGAAACACTAAATGGGCGCCAGATACGGCGGTCCGTATCCACTAAAGAAGTCTAAACACTAACACTAATAGATGGTCTCGCCGACGAGGGCAACTCGCCCTCCGCCCGAACAGCTCGTCCGAATGACCGGCAGCTCAGCCCTGCTCTAGGTAGAGGGGCTGGTTCCTTGACAAGTCAGAGGGGTTAATGCGTTTGGCGGTTATTGAAATAATAAGGAGGTTATTGAAATAATAATAATGAGGATACTATTTATTTAAAGTTTATTCGGCGGTAGCAATTAACAGATGTGTTGTATTTCGGCAGTTACGATACAATAATAAAATTAATAAATATTACTTTCCGCTATACGGCAGCGATTCTCAATAATAATCCCATTATCCCTGCTCGCGGTCGCGATGCTGGTCGTCGGTAGCTCAAATTCCCGAGTCGTGACCACGAAGGTCACGACAGCTACGTAGACTTTTGGCGGTGTGCTCGCCCGGTATATCGCTTACGGCGGATAGTCGGCAGTTATTCGATTGGGTTTTTCACGATACGCGGAGCTGTTCCTTTCGCGAGAGGAACGCGAACCCTGGCTCTCGCCCAGAGTGGACGGCCGAGTTCCAGCTCCCCGACGCCGCAACCGCTCCGCGACACCAATTACCAAAAGACAGTCTGTTCGTTCCCTCTGGAACGGACTCACCAAAACCCGCGGAGCGGGGCAGTCGGCAGCCAGCAACGGCGGTCCCCTCTGGGTTCACACCAAAAATTGTAACCCGTGCGGTAGCGGCCTTACAGGATGCGGAGGTCGAGTCGTCGTTCGTCGCCGGCTTCGTGGATGGCACGTCCTTCACAATATCCGTGGTCACTGCTAACGGGGAGAAAAGCTCCTGAGCGATCGTTGGAACCTGGTTTTATCCCAGGTTCGAATCGCTTGCTCCGACAGCTATCGGCCGTTGATTGGCCGATTTGCAGGATAGAATCCCCCCATTTTTCGGCCTTTGTTTTGCGGCCACTGTTTTCGTCTACCATCTGATCCTCTCCAGCTTGTTGGCCTCTCCGACCTTGGCGCTACATCATGTTGGCAGTCGTTTCCTCAGTCCCCGAGCCTCGCGGCGTCTTCGCTTGGCTCGGAGGATGCTCCGGGTCGCGGAGGATGTGCTAGTCGGACTTGCCTTGGCTGCAGCTGTCCTCCGCGGGAGCGGTACACTTGGACACGGTGCATTTGGACACAGCCAATCACAGCACCGTGTGATTAAAGACATTTGTAGGGTCCCTTGGAACAGCGACTTGTGATTGGACTGTGTCCAATTGCCTCGTGTCCAACTGATATACACCCGTCCTCCGCTCGTCCGCGGTGTCCGTCGACTCCGTCTTTGCGGCTCCCTTGCGGCAGGTCGGGACTGGTCCACCTCGGCAGTTCTTTCTCGACGTTCTCCTCGTTATCTGGATGTCAGCTAGAACAGGCCTCCTTAGAGTAGCTTACCCTGTCGTTTAATTACGAATAATAGTAAGGAAGCGATTCACCTAGGACATTTGGTCCATCCGATGCTCCTCGTCAGGATTCCTCCTCTCCCACGTCGGCCGCAAATCCTCTCCGATGTGAGTCTTCTTTCTCCTGATCCGACCTCTCGACCGCACTCTTTCTTTATATACAAAAAATAGTAGGACCATGCAGGCTTGCGTCCTATTCGCCACGGCTAGGACGCGACATCCACCTACAGCCGGGAAGCCCGCTTTCGGCTTCCTAACGACTTTCCGAGTGACGGACGATAAAAAATCATCACGTCACAGCTTTAAGCTCTAACCTTAAGAAATTGATCAATCACAGTCAACTATTTTTCTTATAATTGACTGCGATTGGTCAACTTCTTACGGTTTAGGTCTTAAAGCTTAAATTTTATAACTTAAGTTGTAGACCACGCTTAAGGGAGTGTCCCGATTGCGCACAGATGCAATCGGACGCTACCAATCACAGCCGCATATGCTTAGAGACATTTCTAGGATCCTTGAAGTAGCGACTTGTGATTGGTGGTATCCGATTGCATCTGTGCGTAATCGGACCTCATGGCTAACAACCGTAGTTAATGAATTCTTAGATTTTATTGGTATATCCTTTCAAATCTAAAAATGTACTCCAGTCGGATTTGAGAATTCATTAATGTTAGTTACTAATCAGGATTAACGTTGCTATGTAAACATAGTCATTAATTTGGAGATACGATGAGAATTAACAAAAGAATTTGGTTTGTTCTTCTTAGCTGCACTGCTAAACTGCTGAAATAAGTTATAGTGAGGTAAGTATATATTTTCTCATTTCAATTTGATTATGCCACAGTTTTCCGAAAAGTGGAGGGGATAATGTTGGTACTAAGGAAAATCTCTACACGATATAATTTAAAGATCTATTTTTTGTAACTGAACTGGTGCAATAAATTGAAGTGAGGCAAGTATACGTTTTTTCACTCTAATCTTTTGCATTAGTTCAGCAGTGCAGTTACAAAGAACAGATCTTTAAATTATATCGTGTAGAGATTTTCCTTGGTACCAAAATTATCCCCTCCACTTTTCGGGAAACTGTCGCCTTACCTTTCAACTTGTTGCACCAGTTTAGCAGTGCAACTAAAAAGAACGAGCCAATTGATCATTATTTATAAAGACCCTAGAAATAGGGTCTGGAGGTCGATTGTGATAGGAGACTGGAGGTCGATTGTGTATCTCAGGCTGCGTTCCAAAACTATTTGATGGGTAGAGTAGCATTTAATTGACCAATAAGAACAAAGATAACTAGGATTTCTTTATTATGATTGGTCAATTAAATGTACTCTACCCACCGAGTAGAATTTTGGAACGCACCCCAGGGGTGCGTTCAAGGGGTCGATTGTGTATCTCGAAACGGAGTGAAAATTACAAAAGTGAGCAAATTCACTAGCATTGACCAATGAAGTTACAAATATTCTAGTAAATTTGCTCACTTTTGTCATTTTCACTCCGTTTTGAGATACATAATCGACTTCCAGATTCCCTACCCCCATGCACTCTAATACTAGAAGTGTATAGTATATCCTTTCTTCAATATGTGGCTCTGGGCATTAGTCCCTAACGCCATCTACGTGTATTGTATATGTGACATATACCGTAGTGTTTGCTCACTTTTGTAATTTTCACTCTGTTTCGAGATACACAATCAACTCCCTGGTCAAAGTTAATCGTAAATATTTTCACAAATGGGAATGGAAGAAGGGAGACTAATAAGAATAAAAATTATGCATTTGTAAATTTTATATATATTCATACAACAAATTATAAAGCAAATCTACAAAGATATCTTAACAAAGTTACAACTCAATATAAAACATAAAATATAATTTTTTTTAAATAATGAATAATCTTATTCATATTTATAAAATGGAAAATAAAATTTCTACTTAAAATTTCTACTTAATTTCTACTTAAAATTTCTACTTAAAATTTCTACTTAAATGGAAAATAAAATTTCTACTTAAAATTTCTACTTAATATAAGATAAAAAGAAAAATAAAATGAATTAAAATAAATTAAAGATTATTTTATCTGTGCTTTTTGGAAAATTACTGTATTTAATTTCCGACATGACTTTATGGAATTATTTACGAAGTTTCGTAAACATTTATGTTCACTTCTTCAGAAAGAGGAACTACCTAAATTATTTCTGAGAAAAAAGTAAACAGAAAAAATGAATTAAAATGTTTACGAAATGTCGAATACAAATTCATAAATAACACTGTATCATCCGGAAACCAAGTACAATAATTTTCCACAGAAATTTAAAGAAAAATAAAACAAAAAGAACACTTAGACTTCAATAAACAATTACGAGAAAGTTTTAATACCATTTGTTCAGTTTTAAAGAACTTAAAAACAAAAGTTTAGATAGTCGTTTTCCCTGTAAGTGACTACGAGTTTCTGTCATTATGATTCCAGCTTTGGAAAACAACTTTTCAGAAGGTACTGAAGTACCATTAATTGAAATATGCTTAAAAGCAATCTGTTTAAAAAATTGATTTGTCTGTAATCTCCAATATTCTATTGGATCATGTTTAAAAAGTATCACGCTAGAATTTATCTAACTTTTTACTTCTAAGCAAAGTCCATTAGATTTCATGGGAGCGGTGCATTTGGACACGGTGCATTTGGACACAGCCAATCATAGCACCGTGTGATTAGAGACATTTGTAGGGTCCTTGGAACAGCGACTTGTGATTGGACTGTGTCCAATTGCCCCGTGTCCAACTGATATACACCCAGATTTCATACTTTCTTTTTCATTATATTTTGATTTTGAAGTTAATTTCTCGTGATAAGTTTAAAGACTTTCATTTACTACGTTTTCCTTTTCTTTATCTATAATAGATATTAATGGTTCAGAATCTTGTTCAATTCCTTTAGCTGTAAATGATTCTTTATATAATTCGTTAATGGTTATATTAGCCTGTGTACATGCTAGTGGATTATTAAAGTGTATTTTTTTGAATTGTGAATCTAATAATGTTGATAAAGATAGTAATTTTATTTGTTCAATAACACCGAAACGTTTCTTTAATTCAGATATTGTAATATTTCTTACAGCAATAGCTTCTTTTGAAATAGATTCTAAATTTTCAAGTTGTTTATGCAAACAATTAATTATTGGAATTATCTTACTTGCAGTAAGATATTTTCTCCACATGTTTCTTTGGAAACTTTTTCTAATGGAGAAAGTATTTGTAATATTTCTTTCAAAATATTCATCTGTGTTCTATTAATCAGGAGCATTTACATTTCGAAGTAAAATTGGCATTATATATTCAGAAAGAGAAAGAAATCTTTCCAGCATGTAAAAAGTCGAATTCCATCTGGTTGGAACAGATTGTATAAGTTTTAATTGTTTATCTTTTGGTTGTGCATTGCGTAATTGATCTGCTGTTATAACAGACTGTTTAAAATAAGTCACTATACTTTTTACATTATTAACAATAAATTTAAGTTCTTCAGAAGTCTCTAATGTTTTTTCCACAACCAAGTTCAAAGTATGTGCAAAGCATGGGGTGGATTTATTTTTGCCAAAAATATCTGTGACAGCTTTAATTATATTTCTCGCGTTGTCAGTAACAATAGTTGTTATATTTTCAGGCTGGATATTCCACTCTTCACAAACTGATATAATTTTACTTGCCAAATAATCAGAATCGTGTTTTTTATCAAGTTCTATAATAGTAGTTCTGTAGTAACACTGTTTAATTTATGTGACTCTCGATTTATATCATTATTTAAAAAATGACAAATTATACCTAAAAAGCTTTTTGTATTTAAAGTTTCAGTCCACACATCAGTAGTAATTGTTAAAGAAGAAACTTTTGATATTTTTTCTTTAGTAATTTTAGAAAGAGAATTATATTTTTCATCTATCATAGATGTCATTGCTTTACTTCCTGGAATTTTATATAATGGTTCCACACCTTGCATGAAGTACCTGAATCCTTCTTTTTCAGTAGTATTTAATGGCAAATTATCTTTACAAATCATATATATCAATCTGTTAGTTATTTTATGTGCTTTTGTTCCTCCATCTAAAAAATAAAGACATCAGTTATTATTATAATTGTTATGTAATAATAATATATTCTTATATTTTTTTATTTTGGAAATGTTGCAAGGTTCAATATAAAATGTATTTTGTTATAAGTTGAAAATATACCTGAAAATGACTTTATATTTGAAAAGCTTTCATTGATTAGAGGTTGTCGATACTTGACTTAATTAGCTGATAATGAACGAGGTTTCTGAAATAGAATCTATATCTGATTCTATATTAGATTTCTGTTTCAAATCTACTTGCTTGGGTTGAAACATAGAAATATTCTTATTACATGAAAAATTATTATCACTTTGTATATCATTTTCGTTACTTGTTGCATCAGTCAACTTTATTTGCTAAAATAAAAAAAATTTTGTAAATATTAAATATTTTTACGGTTATTCAATATAGTAGTTACCTTAGATTTCTTTTTTAAAGGGAAATCTGGGTGATGTCTCTTTAGGTGAGATGTTAAATTAATTGTGTTTTCACATGTTTTAATCTCTGCCAAACATAACCTGCATTTAATACATTTCTCATCTTTTTCAAAAACTTGCTAAACATCACTTTTAGGCCGCATTATAAATTCTATATGTTAAATGTAAACAACTAAGATCAATTTGAGAAATAATTGTAGAACCCAAATTATAATTATAATAACTATCGTATAACGTAATATCAGAAAATTACATATTGGGCGTTTTGGAAATACAATGGCGACTACGCTCAGAAAACATTATGGCTGCGTTCCGAAATGGTACACGTAGCATGAACTATAGATTTTCAGTATTAGCAGTGAATTTCGGAACGCAGCCAAAGCGGGAAGTACACACTCTTGTATAAAAGCATAAAGGTGCCAATATATGGGAGCGTTCCAGCGTCGAGTATTAAAGCGTTAGCCAATCAACGTATCAGGTCCCAGAAGTATATTGTAGTTCTTGCGGAAAGTGGCACGTTGATTGGCTACCGCTTTAACGCTCGACGCTCGATGCTCCCATGTAAAGGCACTTTAAAGGCCGATTTATGATGGCCATAAACGTTAACTTATGCTGTAATCCATAAGAAATTGACCAATTGCAGTTGATTTTTACAAAAATGTTCAACTGCGATTGGTCCATTCCTTATGGATTACAACATAAGTTAAAGCGAAAAGCACACACTCTTGCATAAATTTATAATGTACAACGCATAAGAAAATTGACTAATCAGAGTCCTTCATTTTCATCGTGGCAATAGAAATGAAATAATATAAAATCATAGGTAATCCTGTGATTTTTTCTTTTTTTTAACACCATTCTAGCTATCAAATCAATTGATATCTAGGTTTTTTATCGATACGCAACGATATTGAAATTCAAAGTATCGATTCAAAATATCGAATATCAAATATCCTTATATCGATATTTTAAAATATCGATACGAATCGGAACATCCCTACTTCTCAGCCAATTAGGTGGCTCCCAAGCCTCTTTTAGAGGCACTTTTATAGATAAAAGAGGATTCAGAATATGGGTCTTAGTCGCTGCCAGGACGCAGCATCCACGCAAATCAAACACGCCGTCCAAGTCTATTCGAGACTTAGGGTGTTTCCGATAATACCTCTCCGAGTCATTTTCCTAGAACAGAAATAAATTACAGACATCACCATCTTCTACTATTATGTGATTCATGACAACCCAAAGCTACCTAATGCTGTCTCACGATTGCAAGCAGTGGGTTAGGCAGAACAATACCGTGACAAATACACGAGATAATAATTTTGTAAAATTGTATTATTGATTATAAAATCATCTGGTGTTGTTTTCTAAAAGTTTATTTTTAATTAAAGAGTTATATAACCACTAAAATATATATTATATTTTTCAATTATTATCCTAAAATAAATAGTCACACTGTTCTAACCTATTTGCAAGTATTGTTTTTACATGACTTTTACATGCATGTGCAAGTCCACAATAAATTATGCTATTATGGTATATTGATGACAAAACAAGATAGAAGATTTGTTTGCACAGTTTGTTTTAAATTGTATGTAATTCTACAAACGTTTCTTAATGTTACTATTTTTTAATATTTTTATTTTACTATTTTTTAATATTATTTGAGTTATTTCTTTTATACTTTAATACTTATTATAACTAAACATTTTTAGATAAAAAATGGATGTACTAGAAATGTGGGAAATATTTTTTGATTACCCATCTGATGAAGATGATGAGGATAACTTCCAACCTCCACGGGAACATCATATAAACATCCCACATTTTTTTGAAAACATTGTAGCATATTCATTGACAGATAAAAGAATTTGAAATTTTGCTGTACTATAATAATTTATTGTTTTAAGTTTATATAAATGTTCTTACATTATATGTTTTGATTACAATAAACTATATTAACATTATTATAAAATAGATTTTAAATCTATCTTGTTTTGTCATCAATACTCTAATGACATAATTTATTTTGGACAGTCTGCACTTGCACGTCATGTATAAAAATAATTTTTTAGAAATTATTTATACATGTAAACATAAAAACTTTTTTTTTTAAGTAAACTGAGACTACTGAGCAATTTATTTAAATGGAGTGATAAATGATCCTCGAGTATATACGGAGTGAGACATTTACAGATCACCTGAATAACTCCTTTGTTTTTAACAATAGAAGGAAAAATGCCAAAAAAGATTTGCTTGGTTTCGAGGGGCACATAATGTGATGTCAATAATTGTTTTGTAGGTGGAGGCGTAGAAAATAAGTAAAGATCAAATCTGTTTTTTTAAATGTGTTATGTAGGACAAAACATGTTGAAACGCTAAAAGACGTTTCAGCCGAAATGCATGTATTGCATAAACGAACATTGCGAAATACGGCAAATAAATCAAAAGTGCACGCGCTGCAGAAACATCACGTTACACTTTTGAATTGTTAGGTAATTAGGTCGGTAACCTAATTCCCTAATTTCATGAATGATATATAAAGAGTTGGACCACCTACGCGAAGGGAGAGTAGAGAGAGATACTGACGAGTATAGAGGCGTACGTTACATGTCTCAAGTGAGAGACAGCTGACTCGGGAGTAATAAGAGTGTTTCGCATTATAATAACATTAACCTACTCGGTAAAGGATTAGTTAAAACGTATCTATGTGAAGTGTAATAGAACGTGATCGGAAACTGTAAGAAGACAAGTT
>NW_022639527.1:190647-191734 GCF_010583005.1 Odontomachus brunneus | reverse complement strand
AAGAACAATACGCGTCCACGCAAATAGATTAAAATTATATATAGAACAATAGAAGGTAATTACCTGAAATCTATCCAACATGGAAGGCCCTCGAGTAGAAAAAGGGTAAGTCCTCAAAGGTATCCCTCTACCACGTCCTACGGGCGGCAAAAACGACTCCACGAAAGATTCACGTCCTGCAGTAATAGTCGAAGACCCACACTCCCTGGGTTGGTTTATACTTCGACCACGACCGACAGGCGGAAAAACTTCCGGCCTGCCGGGAATGGAGATTATCTCCATCGGAGAAAAGTCGAGTAATAAGTATTTATGGGCGGAACCATAAATGCGGACCCCACAACTAGCACATCTATACTATAAAAGCACCACACACATAATTAAATATATATATATATATATATATTCTCACATTAACACAAACAATATAAAATAAAAATAACATTACCACAGCGCAAGTAATAACACATTCGTGACACAACGACATATTATTTCTTTTCTTTAACGAGTCCGTACAAGGTAACGAATGGAAAGAAACTAAAAATATACGCATTCAAAAGAAAACATTTCTGCTACGTAAAGCAAAGCATCAGATTGCTAAAAGCAACACCCACGATCTAATTACAGAACGCTCATCCTGATAAAGAGCATCGGGTTCATGGCGAATGATACACAAGAAAAAGCGCCGTACGAAATCCAAAAGTTTACACATACACCGGGCATATATTTCGACAAACAAGGTCAGTTATACCAAATCACGTCTACCTGGAAAATAGTTATAAAAGTAAATTTAAAAACATTAGACTTGCGACGAGACCAGTTAGAGGAATACCTCGAAAATACGAAAAAAATTTGTGATGTACAAGGATTCACATCAAATACTGGAAAGACCTGTAATAATTTGTACGATATAGTAAAAACACGACTGAATCGAACACGACTAATACTGAACCGAATTTACGAAATACACTCAATAATACCAAATCGCCGACGCGGCTTAATAGACGGAATAGGTATGATAGCCAAATCTCTTTTCGGTACAATGGACGCAAACGATGAAAAAATCATAAACGAACAACTTCAACTATTA
>NW_022639527.1:176695-190150 GCF_010583005.1 Odontomachus brunneus | reverse complement strand
TTAACGGATTTAAGTAAAGAATTGACACAAACGCAAAAAGAATTAGAAAATTCTTATACATTTAGAAATTATAAACAATTAGTTTATACTACCGCACCTAGTGGCATAGTAATTATAATTATAATAATAATAGTAATATTTTTATTAAGAAAAATAAAGAACTTAAGACACTTCGATGTACGACAGATTCTCGAACAAAAAACAAAAATATCTCAACAAAGATCGTCATTATCCACTATAGAAAGCGAAATGAGTGAAATCTCGCCCAGATTATCATCACACTGTAAACCATCGATACCTACCATACCCTCACTAATACGTAGACATAGTATAGAACAATTATAAAATTAAGAAAACGATTATAATAAAAAATTGTACACGGGAAAAACTAAATGTATTTAGGATAAGAATTTAGTGAAAACGAGGCGTTTTCTTTTATCAAGGGGGGAGGGATGTTATGTAGGACAAAACATGTTGAAACGCTAAAAGACGTTTCAGCCGAAATGCATGTATTGCATAAACGAACATTGCGAAATACGGCAAATAAATCAAAAGTGCACGCGCTGCAGAAACATCACGTTACACTTTTGAATTGTTAGGTAATTAGGTCGGTAACCTAATTCCCTAATTTCATGAATGATATATAAAGAGTTGGACCACCTACGCGAAGGGAGAGTAGAGAGAGATACTGACGAGTATAGAGGCGTACGTTACATGTCTCAAGTGAGAGACAGCTGACTCGGGAGTAATAAGAGTGTTTCGCATTATAATAACATTAACCTACTCGGTAAAGGATTAGTTAAAACGTATCTATGTGAAGTGTAATAGAACGTGATCGGAAACTGTAAGAAGACAAGTTCAATAATATATTTTTATTATAAAAACTCCTCAAGGTTATAAGACTCCCTTATTATCCTAACCGTTTGCACGTTCGCACCGGAATCCCAATTACCGGTTGTGCTTACCCTAATTGAGGGCACAACAAATGAAATGCTATGTTTTTTTATTTACATTCTGATCGAGCGTTTTATGACGAATACAGTGACTTATAATTGAAGGTCATTCAAGGTTACGCAAGGCCAGTGATAGAAAATAATTGAATGAAAAATAAATTGTTTTAAGGCTTCGAATAATTTCGTATCTTCTCTGTTTTTTGGTATATTGCTCTTGTAATCGTTCAAATATAAGTGTAAGTTAACAAGGTTTATTTAAACATGACAAGATTAGCTGTAATTGGAAATAAATAGTTTGAAGGTCACGTTTCAGAAAATGCAGTGATGTTTGGGGTCATCATTTTGAACACTTGTTGTAATACAAGTAAATACACAAATAAATAAATTAATGAAATATTCGAAAAACGTCTTCAAACAATTTATTTTAAATTACAGCTAACCCTGTCATGTTTAAATAAACCTTGTCAACTTACACTTACACTTGAATGATTATAAAAGCGGTATACTTACAAGTACAGAAGACACGAAATTATTCGAAGAGTGCTTTGAAACAATTTATTTTCCATTCAATAATTTTCCGTTATTGGCCTTGCGTAACCTTGAATGACCTTAATTATAGGTCACTGTATTCGTCATAAAACACTCGATCAGAATATAAATAAAAAAACATCACTCCATTTAAAGAAACGGATTTGATTTTTGTTTATTCTCTACGCTTTCACCTACAAAGCAATTATTGACATCACCTAATGTGCCCCTCGAAACCAAGCAACTTTTGTTTGGCACTTTTCCTTCTATTGTTAAAAACAAACGTTATTCAGGTGACCTGTCTTAAATGCCTCACCCTGTGTGTGTGTGTGTGTGTACATATATATATGTACATATATATATATATATATATATATATATATATATTTATATTATATACATATATATGATTAGAGAATAAATACACAAGTGAAAACATATCATACCCCAGACAGCATACATGTCCAAAAATAGGACATTAGACGTATAAAAAACATTTAAATTATTTTTACACCAAAAATTGAATGTTTTTGTCGTAAGGGTATGCTATCTGAAACTTTAGCTTACCTTTATTTTTAAGTAAACTAGTCAACATCTCTAGTGTACTGTTCCACCTTGTTGGTACATCTTTATGTAATCCCATTGAAGATGTCTCAAACAAAGGAAACTTCCGTGCATATAAATGTTCATTATTAATTTCCGTCATAACAAGACTAAATCTTGTATCAGCTTCTAGTAGTTCTTCCAGGTTTTCAGCTTTATCAAGCATGTTATTGATTTCCTGTTGCTGTATATTACTTTGGGTGTATATTAGTTGGACACGGGGCAATTGGACACAGTCCAATCACAAGTCGCTGTTCCAAGGGACCCTACAAATGTCTCTAATCACACTGTGCTGTGATTGGCTGTGTCCAAATGCACCGTGTCCAAGTGCACCGCTCCCTATTACTTTTTATTTTTTGGAGAACTTGAGTTTTAAAATTAAGAATTCTTATAATAGTTCTAGCCTTAACAATGATATTATTAACTTCAGGTAATTTGGAAAAAGTATCCACCATCACTATGAAGTCCATGTGCAATACAAGGTATTCTATTAACTTTCATACATTTTGCTGCTTTGATCATATTTGCTTCTCCATCAGTCACAAGAATTATCATTTTGTCATTTAAATTGAAACATGTTAACACTTTTCTCACTTCTTCAACAATGGTTTCTGCTGTATGAGGATGTGGTAAAAAGCTCGTTTGTAACGTACATGATTTCAATTGTGTTGTAATAAAAGATATCCAGTGTCCAAGTAAATGTCATGAATGGTAAGTGACGATAATTGTCAATCTACATATCCATAGTTAATGCAACCGCATTTGGGTTATCTTCATTTATTTCTGATTTTACAGCAATTAGACAATCTTCGTATATTCTTGCAAGTGAGCTACGAGATAATGTACTTGAACATGGTACATCTGACTCATTTTCTATAATATACATTTTTAAGAAATCTTTGAAACCTTTTTTTTCGGTTTCATAAAACGAGATAAGATCTCTGCAAAACAAAGGGTTATGCTATCGCCTAGTTTTTTCTTTTTTTTGGTAATTTTTAAAGATGTGGATAATTGTTCAGATTATCTGTGAGAAGATTGAAAGAATCTCTTAATGTTAGATTTATTATTTGATAAACTCATTAGTTTAATACCATGATTGTCATCTAAGTGAGAAAGCAAATTTCCAGTGCCAACTGTCTTTTTATATCTGTGGATTTTTCGCCCATCAGGATGCATAAAACATACCATACAATAAACATGAATTTGTCAACTACCATGTTTTTTTCATTATCTTCAAGTATGCCAAAATATTGCCTAGCAATACTTCGTATATTAGTACAACTCTCAATTTTTATCGACAAATTTCTATTATTTTTTAATGCAACGTCAGCATTTTCGTCGGGTGTATTATTTGTAAGTGACATTTCGTAAATTTGTTAACTGAAAAAATATATTTTTAATAAAACTCACCAGACAGTACACAGAATGTCCAAAATTGGAATATAACTCGGGAAAAAATTGTTCAGATAAAAGCCAGATATGGATTTTATCAAGATCTGACCAGATATAATCAGATATAATGTTATATATAAGTATATCTGATCAGATTTTGACAAAATTTATAATTGGCTTTTATCTAAACTTTTTTTTTCCCGGGAAGTCTTTTAATATTTACTAGTAGTAAGCTTAGTTCATAATATATTAATTATTATAATAATTGAGAGCTTTTAATTTATATCTTATGTTTTTTATGTTTCTCATCAAGATCTTTAGGGCCGGTTTCACTAACTACGATTAAGCTAACCGACGGTTAAAAGTAGCGGTGTAGCCAACACCAGGTGGGACCCGATTGATCACGGTACGATTGGATACAGATTGTAATGATTGGTTCGACCTGGTAATTCACTTCTTAATTCTTTTCATAATTCTTTTCATTGGTTAGTTGTGTCCAATCGTACCGTGGTCAATCGGGGCGGTCCCGCCAACACCTACGTTGGCCTGCAGCTTATATAGACGGGCCTCTAAACGCTCCGCGGCGCGCCAGTGGCAACAATGGCGGCGGCGGCGGTGGCGTACGCCGAAAATCTCACTAGTGACGGCGGCGTCAAATTTTACGGCGGCGGCAGCGTAGCGCGGCGGCGCAGATATCTAATAGGGAACGCATCGTTAACTACGTGTATAGATATGGGGTATTCTAGGCACCGTATTATTGTGGATCCGAGAGTTCTGATGTCGCCGTCGGTAATGCCGCGAAGATAAATCACGTCGTCGCGGTTAATCGAACTATCGGAATGAAAACTCCTTTGTTTGATCAGATTTGATGTCTATCATAAATTCAGTGTCTCCTAGGAGCCCTTCGGCGGTTAACGAGATTGACGGGGAGCGAGAGAAATCGCTGCGTTTTAGCATTGCGATTTTGATGGAGTTTCAGTCGATTGCGCTGATCGGGCGTATTGTTTCGCGGGCCTATCCCGAGGTTCGCCCGTGTTTCTCAAGGGGCGAGCTTGGTTTTCCGGATTTCGCAAGTTTGTTATAATCGCGAATATTATTAGCGCTGTCGAAACGCTTCATGAGGAACCATTTCGACTGCGCTACAAGGAAGCGGATGTGCAAGTGCTGCGCTAAGCACCACCTTGCACATTCCGCATTTCGGACCTCGAGTCGAAACGCACCGAATTATCACCAAATATGGTAATCTCCTTGTCGCCAGGCACTCTCTCCGACAAGACTAAACAATATTATAAAAGAGCGGAGAAGACCGCCCGCGATAGGATTAATACCTCGGTCTCTCACCCGCGACGTGCGTACCTGTCGCACCTCCCGCGTGTAACCCTAAGTTTCGGGAGTTAATAGATAAACTAAATACTTTTTTACAATCAAGGCTATTTTATTACGCTAACGACTACAACCGTTGGTCGTCCCACCGCTGCCACCAGTTTATGTTACGTCCCGGTCGGCCGCGGCTGCCTGGTTACGATCGCAGGGCTCGGGCCATTGACACGAGACACGATCGCTATTTTTGGGTTAAACAAAACCGTGGTTCTCCCTGGGGATACGTGCGATCAAGAGATCCCACGTGGAGTTTGTCCGCGGTAGGATACAGTTGGTAATTCTATCTTTGATTTAGCGCTGTCGGAGGCGACGGTTATCGTCGATAGTACGTTCTTTTATCGGCGATGGTGGTTACTGACTTTGACCGACATTGATAGTTATCGACTCTTACCGACACTAGTAGTTAGCGACTTTTACCGACATTGGTAGTTACCGATTTTTTCTGACATTAGTAGTTACCGTCTTTTACCGACATTGGTAGTTACCGATAACTGTTGACGCCTAGTTACGGAATAGACGTGTCGTAATCTGTACTTACCGACGCAGTGCACACCTGGTTTGTTATTATTGCATTATTGCAACATCAAATTCGTATTTTACTATTTTATCTGACATTACTACGTCATTTACTTTGTGAGAAAAACTGGTCCAATAAGGCATATTAAAACATTTAGCTTTGATATTTTCTAATGGAATAATATCATAATCGTTAGCTAATTCAGAACATTTCAGAACAAATGCCAACTGAGTATGAGTTAATCCCAATACTATAAAAATCTATTATTTACAAGAACTTTTTAACGAAAAGGAAATAATTATTTTCATGTTATAGAATATTTTTTACGCAACATATAGTTGAGTTTTGTTATGTAAGACAAACTATGATGAAACATTAAAAGATGTTTCAGCCGAAATGCACGTGTTACGTAAACACTGCGCAATACGGCAAGCAAATCAAAAATGCACGCGCTGCATAAAACATTGCGTTATACTTTTGATCTGTCGGGTAATTAGGCCAGTAACCTAATATCCTAAATTCAAGAATGGTATATAAAGAGTAAAGAGAAGAAGGAGGAGGAAGAGCTGTCCAGTCTATGAGCGCGCGCGTTACATATCTCAGGTGTGAGATAATTGACTCGTGAGTAACATGAGTGACTGACATAACGGTAACGCGAAATGCTAACCTAATAAGCAGTGTAAAACAAGTTAAATATACACAAGTGTACATGTAAAGTACAGTAAGAAAGTTATTAGGAATTATAAGAAGAAAAGTCCAAATAAATCAAGCCGAAACTTTATTAAAATTGACGACTATTATTTACTCCGCGACCAACCCGCTCTGTCTGCACGTTCAACCCCGCAGCAAATTATGTTAGAAATATCAAACGATTTGATAAATTATGTCTATGGAAACAGTTCAGACAATAAAATGCTGGGGCTAGAGGGTTAATATGTCCTAGCAAACTATAGCATTTCCTGGTTACTAAATTTGGAAAATTCCTTAGCAAAGGATGAATTTTGGGTTTAATTTTTGGTCTTTTGCACATCTTCTGAAAGTCATTAAAGTTTGAAATTAATTAATTTGGAAAATTGGCACAATATTTCTAGCAATTGGTTTCTGTCGAATATGTTTAAAATAGTACTTGACACAAGCGGGACAGTCTTCTGCAAATTGTATAACGCCTAGTGGTCGATCACAATTGTCAAAAGTAAGCAGTTGATAATTGCTATTGAATATTAAATAATGAGCCTTTTTCTTTTTGTAAAAATTTATAGCAAAAGGAAAAGAATAAGTTTTCTGGCACTTGTTTTTTAGCATAAGAAAATGTTGGCTAGTATGTTTTTGTATCCTTCGATTTTAAAGCACTGGGGTAAATCTAGTCGTTCTGTAAAGATTGCTTTGGATGCTAATTTTTTATAAATCCAACATTGTGAAGTGATGTGGGCTGAATATTGTCGGTAATATTTTGTTTTAACGTGAAGATATCTGTACAAACGTTACATTCTAAGAAATGTTTTGGTAGTCCTAAGGTTATACCGCAATAATCATATTTGTTAATTCAAATCGATCGTCTTCCAGAAGGAAGTGCGACGTTTTGTGTTCGTAGAATTCGTGATGACGTGCGAGTATGTTATTAATATAACACTGTTTGCACAAACTGTAACCCGTGAATTTGTTCTGATAACCGTCGATTATCCAACAGCGATTTTGTCTTATGCTGTACATATGTCCATGAATAATCGGCGATGGAGCTCTGGGATCACAGTAGCGTTTTGACGAGTTCCTGTACATCCTGTAAAAGATGTAAATATTAGTTTATCATGCAGGGCCAATATGCGAAAATTTTAATTTGTCGATATGAACAATTCTGGTAAATTTTCCGTATTGTATCTTAATATCATTACGGGGGAGTATCTCTAGAACTTTATAAGGACTAGTATATTTGTTGGCAAATTTATTTTTCCGAGGTTCTTTTAGTAAGAAAACAAATTCTCCTTTAATAAGAGTTTGAAGATTAATTCGTTTGTCGTAATAGTATTTATTTTTCTGTTTAGATTGTTCGAGATTCAGCTTGGCTTCAGCTTGAGTATCTTGTATTTTATTAAATAAATTGGTCAAATATTCCTGATGGGCTCTATATTTGAGCTCTATATCTATATCATCGCAATTGTCAAAAATAAGCAGTTGATAATTGTTATTAAATACTAAATAATGAGCTTTTTTATTTTCGTAAAAATCTATAGCAAAAGGAAAAGAATAAGTTTTCTGGCACTTGTTTTCTGGCATAAGAGAATGTTGGCTAGTATGTTTTTGTATCCTCCGATTTTAAAGCACTGGGGTAAATCTAGTCGTTCTGTAAGGTGTCACGTCTTAGTTGTTTAAAAAAAAAAAAAAACATGTTTATTGCCCTTTTTGGGTCAATGGATTTAACCACTTTACCCCGGGATGGACAAGTTCGTGTTATTGTGAGTGAGTAAATGTGTAAACGTATGTGTGTGTATAAAATAATGATTTTACTTACTGATTCTAGTTTTGTATTGATTCTTTCTTTTAAGTAATTTTTAATTATTTTGAAATCCTTTTCGTACTGTAGTTACATAGAGACTGAAAAGCTTAGGATCGGACTTAAGAGGTTGGTGAACGAAGGTTTGGGAATATGAGTAAAGTGTAACGCGACGCTTAGGAATTGGTCAGGGGATATGTTAGGAAAACAAACCTTTATCTATCCAATAACTTATTAACGATTTTTAATGTTTTTCTCTTAATGATCCAATTGTTATGTATATTGGTTGTATTTTAAAGGTTTAATTAATTAATTATAAACTGACTTTCTAAAACTTCTACTTATTACTTAAAAATTGACTGACTGATTGATTGATTGATTGATTATCTGATTGATTATCTGATCTATCTATTCTGATCTTACTGTTCTGATCTTACTGTTCTGATCTTACTGTTCTGATCTTACTACTACTGTTTTGTGGGCAGTTGCACCCGTTTTTATAAGCAGGTGGCGAGATACCCCCGCGCGAGTTCTCACCACCTTTTAGTAGAAGGGGAAAGATGCTTCTCACGACATGTGAGCAATAATCAATAATTAGATTTTGACACCTTTTTATCAATCTATTGTTCATCGATTACCCAGGGCATTTACTGCATTCCTGGCAGTAACAGAAGGTGCACTCGATCGAAATGAAGAGGAGTTACGTCGGACGTAACACCTTCCGCCTTAAGTCATACGTGGTATATTTAAATAATGATACTACGTATGAGCGTGTTGTAAAAAATGATTGTTGTTAATTAATATCTATAATATAAGTATATTTCTCTATGTGTGATACAATAATAGAATATGTGTACAATATGAAGATAGTACAATAGATAGAATATGTGTTATATAGTGATGAATGTAATAATTGAAAATATATTATATAGTGGTGAATATAATAATTGAAAATTTATATTTATATTTATGTGAGTATTTATACGAATATAATTTTGGTATATAATGGTTATATAATGGTTTGATTTGAAAAGATATGAATATAATTTTATAAATGTATCCTACCACTACCTTTTTTTTTTTTTTAGTACCTTCTAATTACTGCTATTTCTGGTTCATAATCAATTCGTTCTGGGTCTTCTAAGAATTCTTCTATGCAATCGTTACAATTTCGTGCTCCCCCTTTTCTTTGGAATAAGGGTTTTCTACACTCGTTAAAACTAAGTGTTATGCCTGGATGTAACTCTCTAGCTAGACATAATAAATGTTTAGTTTTTAAAATGGTGTACTCTTCTGGTTGTCCTACGTTGTTCCAACATGGTCCGCACAGCTTAATTTTTTGGCTCGTCCAGTCTGCTGGTTTAATATAAATTGTTTCTTCAGGGTTGATTGCCTCCATGCACACGCTTGCTATTAGTGATGCATATATTTCAAAATGATCGATGGGTCTCACTCCATCAATCGGTCCGTAGTATTCTTGGAAATCCTTTTCTTCTTGACCTTGTGGTAATTTCATTTCTATAGACAAAATATTATATAAAATAACGGATGAGATATTATAATAATCTTGGGTAAGGACTTGATACTTCGTTGCGGGTATTTGGTTATATATCTGAAATTATGTTAGTGTTTGTATTGTTTTGTGTTGTGTCTTGAGTTTGTTGTATAGTTAGTATTTCTTCATGTGTTGTTGCTGGTGCACGTTGGTTTGGTCCAGGTTGGTTTTCCTTGGTTGCTTTTCTTCATTTCTTCTTCCTTCTTTTGGTGTTGCTCCTTTTCCAAGATGTACCAGTAAATTTGTTACTGAGTCCCAAAGTGCTCCTGTTCCATATGGGAGCTGTCGTCCGCACGGATAACGGGCGGCGGGCGGCCGTGCGCCAGGCGCGTTCCGCTCGCGGGCGACTGCTGCTCGCCGCGGCTTCACGCCGTCGCCGCTACGCGGCAGCGCGCCGAGCCGGGGCCGTCGCTCGCAGTTAAATTTCGGTGCGGCGCCTATATAAGACGCTGTGGGCGACGGCTCTAAGCCTTTTGACTGCGTTAGCAGTCTAGTCACTGCCTCGCAGAGGTATTCTTTTGTACTCTATTTAGCTTAATATCACCTTCTTGAGTGCGTAAGCACGTGGGCACTTGCCTCGCCAGAGGTATACGTGTGCACATCTGCATTAAGCTCCATTGCCTTAAGAATGTCGCAGACACGTTGACATTTTTGTGTTCAGGTCTTCGGTGATTCTACACCACTCCCCACAGCCCTTTAGAGTGTGTTTGCACGTTGGGCTATTGCCTCTAGAGTGTTCGAGGACACGTTGACATTTACGTTACGAAGTGTATGGTAACTCCACGGATCTCCACCTTCTCAATACGATCGAGGATTGAGAGAAGGCTTCGCGCGATCACTTCGGATTACCTTGACGCTTCCACCGCGGTGGACGTCTCTCTTCGCGACATCTCCTATATCGTAGACAGCGTGTATCAGGTCGACAGTGCTGTACTGTCGGGCTCACGACTCCGCGCGAGTCGTCGTAGGTTTCTGTCGAAGCTCTGCTGCCAGGGACGCAGCATATACGCGCGAGCCATGCTCGCCTTTACGTCCGCTCAGGACTTAGACGCTGCCAGGGACGCGGTATATACACGCGACATAATCTCGCCTTCACTTAGTCGCTGCCTGGGCCGCAGCACTTACGCGAACCACGTTCGCTTCTTCACCGACACTGAAGCTATACCCGTCGCATACGCGATTCCACGCGTGAGTTACACTTGCGCCTAAGTTCCCGCGAGACTTAGTCAACGTCGCCCGCGCGACGTTACGCTTCTCATTACTATTGATCCTCCGACAAGGGGGACTTCTCCTAACGCGGAGGTGCTGGGAAGCGGTGCATCCCCGCAGGGCCGCCGCTTCGATTGATCTAGCTCGTTTTATTCGAGTCGGCGACCCATCACACACGGAGACGAAAACTCTCGTCTCCGAAGAACCTCGCGAATCGCTTGCACCCCACGTCATCTCACGGGGCTGCTGGATAGCGGACTGCCAGCGACGAAGCCCGCGGTCTCCACGAGGCGAGCGAATACCTATCCGCATCTCGCACAACGAACCGGCCGCTCTCCACCCTCGGGCCGTTCGAAACAGCTCCTATTAAATATATTGACCAGCCATAAATTGAATGAATAGCGTATCCATGTGAGCAATAATCAATAGTTAGATTTTGACATCTTTTTATCAATCTATTGTTTATCGACCACCCAGGGCATTTACTGCATTCCTGGCGGTAACAGAAAGTGCACTCGATCGAAATGAAGAGGAGTTACGTCGGACGTAACAACGAACTGAAATCTAAAACACGACTGAACAAGGCAATGTGTACGCTTTCACTGCCGCTGAATTATTGCTTCTATCTAAGCGTCTATCTAAATGAGTCATACTGTTATGCTTGAAATTCGAACTATAAATAAAAATATTTGCTCAAAATAGTTCGGCTTATACAAAGCCTAATGTATCTGAGGTGAGCGACAGCGGAAACCGATCGTCCGCTCTCGCGCTCTCAAATAGCTGCTCGACGCGCAGCTCTAAACTTCTTTATAACTCCGATTAGAGACAAGATACTGATTTAAAACTTTGGGAATATTTTTTCCAAATAGATTACTATCGATTTACGAAAAAAAAAAATCGATTTTTTGAACCGGTTACACGAGATTCCTCCCTTAAGTCTAGTTACAATGATGAGTAGTTGCGATTTACATTTGCTGCGGTCGATGGAAAGGAAGTTATTTAGGCATTTGGTACATGGTGGAAGTTTGCTTGTGTATAGCGGAAGTTTGCGCGATAGCCAATCAATGTGTCGTTTTTCCGTAAGAACGTAAAAGGAAAGTAGCATATTGATTGGTTGCCACACGAACTTCCGTCACGTGGCAAGCGTTACCGCGTTCTGTGGGCAATAGATTACTCATTGTCTACATAGCAGTCAATAGATTACTCATTGTCTACATAGATAACATATTATAAATAGTTTACTTTGTCTACACGTAGCATAAACTATCGTAGTTTACGTGTAGACGCACAACCTTGGATTTGAGCCAATGTGCAGAAGGCGGTCGTTAAGGCAGATAATGAGCGACCAGCTCCCCTGGCGGTGGGGGTTACTAACTGGGCGAGTTATCGGCAATTAGTTGTTACCGACTTCTAGTTATCGACATTTAGTTGTCGACATTTGGTTACCGACGTTTTAATCGTTGAAGATGGCGCACAGGTGCGCAAACGGTAATGTAGTAGTCTGGACTTACCGACGCTGCATACACCTAGTCAGTTCGGAACAGCTACTTCTCCCAAGTGATCACCTCATGTCTTTGGTGTCAGTGGTCGGGTGTGGTGCTTCTTGGTGCGAGTGCAGCAGCTCTGCGCGAATTTGCATGTATCGCTCCTTCCATGGGTCGCTCTCCGGGATACTGAGCAAAGACAAGTTCGGGTGGTCGATTGTCACTTCGATAAGTCGATAGGATTGTTGGGGGGAGTAGTGGAGATTCTATTCCACGATAAGCGCTATCGTATTCGCGAACTGGTGCGTATAAATGATTGTATAGGCGTAACTAGACCTTACGTCCGGCGCGGCGTGTTCTGGCCATGGATGCAATTGAAGTTTCTCATGCTAAACGCGTGCGCGATTCTGTTCTTGCAACTTCGAACGGAGAGCGCAGTGACGGCTCTAGTCGCCGCTCGGTGAATTGCAAGACAGAGACTGTAGTTTGATAGGGAGCGCAATTCCGGCTCTAATCGCTACTCGGCAAATTACAGTGTAGTCCGCGTTACACAGAAAACGATGTGCGGACAGTGCCTGCTCAGCGTTTCGTTACCTGAGGCTGGAAGGAGCGGCGGCCTGGAATGTCGAAGGGTCCGTGTCGCAGGTCAAGATTGCATCACTAGCCTCGCCGGTTACGCACTTTTAAACACGTGTTAGATCAGGGAATAAGGGATATTTTTAAGATAGAAATCTTGAGTTTAACAAAATTATATTTCTAATTAATTGTTACATGTGCTCTCTGTTTCACAATAGGGATGGAACAGTGTTATCGAAAATACGCTGGTTGGATCTTTATGCACTATCTGGTTACTGTGGTAGTGATATAATAGTTTATCGAGCTTACAGTTAGTCGAGCACGCGGTTCTTATAACATTAAGCTTAGATCTATTACTAAATGCTAGGAGTAATATGTGAGAATATTCTAGAATTAGGAGTTGAAAGGATAATTGAAACACTATCGTACGGATCCTGAGTAAGTATGAGTGCAGGAACGTGTTCGCGTCGAGGAGTCGGTAGTACGTCCGACTGGTAGGATTCCCGGATTGAGACTGACTGCCTGAGTTTTGCGCAACGCTTTATAACCCTTTGGACTCGTGGAAAGGGTTCCTTCTGGAAGGGTCGAGAAACATCTGGAAGGTTCTCGAAGGTTCTGGAAAGATCTGGAAGGGTCTCGAAGGTTCGGGAAGCTTCCATGGTCTTGAGGAGTGGGGAGGGCCTTCCCTGATGGAAGGGTTGGAGAGATAGTAGGAATGGGTTTGAGAGAGAGAGAGAGAGAGAGAGAGAGAGAGAGAGAGAGAGAGAGAG
>NW_022639527.1:170729-174303 GCF_010583005.1 Odontomachus brunneus | reverse complement strand
AGAGAGAGAGAGAGAGAGAGAGAGAGAGAGAGAGAGAGGGAGGGAGAGAGAGAGAGGGGGGGGGCACGTTCGAACAGAGATAGTGAGGGAAGGCTGTAAGCATCTTTTGAACAGAGCAAGAGGGTGTTTTACTGAACGACGTTGCGATTGGTGTAGGGTGAAGGAAAAAGTTTACGTTACGGTGGTAGTGCGTTCCGTTACAAGGGAATTAATAACTCGTGAGTAAACTCTAACATATATTCTAAGATTCTTCGACTACAATAGTATACATGTGGTCGACGATTAATGTTAACCTACGTTCGAAAATATTACTAATGTCTAAAAGATATAACGTTGCGTGTGTTTAATATTAATTATTATTGATTATTCGATGCTTACTTGTACGATGGAGGCTGATATTTTAATATATTACATGATATCCACGCGGACACGTGGCGGCTACATGTCGGACAATTTTCTTCGAAAATACTAAAAAATACGAACAATTAGGGTGTGAATTGACAATATTGTTGAATAATTAGACAGTTTACATTAGATTTGGACAGATTGTAGAGCGGATACTCGTTATTTGCATATATTACGCTTGTGCGCGTGTTATGATGCTACCGCGTGACTGCTAAAGTGAATTACGCAACGAATAAAACTAATAGTATAAAGATTTGTCTAATTATTAACTAACTCGTTGGTTAAGTATGAGAATACGAAATACTAGAGTTAGGGTTAGGAAATAGTAGGAATTAGAATTGTTGGTTATACTACGAAGAGGTCTTACTTGTCTAGATGCAGAGAGCGGAGTGGATCCGAAAGGGTTGACTGCTGACTTAGAACTGAAGTCAAGATGGCGTGCACCGAGGTGACTCGGCATGCATGAGCGCTGGTTGCGCAAAAGTGCGGGTGGGGGCTTAGGGCAGTTACGCAACTGATATTGTTATGGACCCGATATTGTCGGGGCGGCACTCACGTCGGCGGGCTTATGGCCTGATATCTACTACTTAGTCTGCACTTGGCGAAGTGGCGCTCGCGTCGGCGGGCTTATGGAGGCAGGTGACGTCCGTGCGTAGACAGGTTCTTTAGCTGTGTTTCCGTTATTCAGAAGAAATAAAATTTGGCAGGATACTGTAGTCGCGGCGGACGTGACACCACCCCTCTTATAAAGAAATGTTGGTCCTATCTGGGACCGACATTTCTCTTACTTGAGATAATGCTTGTTATGAGTTTAGTTATGAGCTTAGAGGTTAGTTGGCGCGAAACTTAAGTACTTATTTAATTTACCGTAATCGTGCATGGCCATGTGACCATTGTCACGTCCCGGCGTGTCGCGGCCGCGATGGGTAGATGCGAAGCTCGGACGGTCGCGTAGGGCAGATCGCTATTTTCGGGTCTAGCACACCTACGCGGTTCTCCCCGGGGATACGTTGTGGTATTGCGTTTAAGGGAGTCGATGAGGGCGTTATTTCCTAGGAAAATGGCGCCCGTGTCTTGTGCCTTCCTGCAGTTCTCTGAGGATATCTCCCTTACATAGACATGTCTTCCGTTTGATACGACCGACACGTGCGAAAACATCCCACATCTGTATATGGTGCGATCAATTTCGATGCGGCACTGTATTGCCTCGGTGTGTCCAAATTCGCTGAACTGCATCAGCTGGAGGTAGACGTCTTCCTTTTTAGGCTCCACATCCTCGACGTGGCATTCCGCGATGTCGGTGAGAGACAAGGATATAATATTTAAGCCTTCTCCACTGCAGTCGTATCCTACGAAGGTGCTGACTGGGACGAGCACCGCGGCGATGTAGAATAGAAGTGTCGTTAAAATGCGATCCATCTCGTGCGGGGTCTTGTCGAGAAGTGTGCGAGCGTAGTTGTTGCGCGTCCTTATATCCCCTCGGGGCGGGGCGTTCCACTACTCTTGTCCATGCGCAACTTATCCTCGTGTGTTGTGTGGCAGTGGATGGAGGAAAGGTTGATGTCAGGGTGGTGGAAGGGTTGAGGTAAATGGTTGACTTTATATAATTAAAAGGAAAGGGTTAAAACGAAAGAGTTGAGAAAGGGTTAGATTTTCGGAGAGTTGTTTCTTTACGAAAAATGAAAAATACGGTCCGGGTTTTCACCGGACGTAACACCATGTCCATCGGTTCGGGTTTCTTTCACTCGATTATTTTCTCCCGTATCACTATCATTTCTTGGCTGCACTAGCACTTCAATTTGTTCGTTCTTCTTGGTTTCTTTCTTTTCCTGGTGGATCCGCTTCTGTCCTCCCAAGTGGATGAGAAGGTGAGGGATCTCCAGATGGCCCCAAAGAGGTGGATACTCCATCCGTAGATGGCGTAACCTCGTATCGCAGAGCCTGTTACCAGCTTGATGAGGCGTATTATCAGGTGGATGGCCAGTACTCCCGCACTGGCCGAGCCGAAGGTGATAAAACCTTTCCATAGGCGCATATTTGCGCTTTCTATGATTTTATCTAAGGATTTTTTGTTCAAGTTTCTCCACTGGGAACATTATGTGGCTCCGAAGGCGCTCCAGGTCGTCAGTTGAATAAATGCCGCTCGTTGCGAGGTGCGATGGGTCCACGTACTTCCATCTAGGCTTTGTGAGATGTCGTATGACGGGTGGTGGTAATGATTCCCCCGGGCGTGGCATCATCTGAAACCAGGCATCCTGAAGGTGATACATTGGTGGTAGGAGCTCGTTGCAATCTCTTGGGGTTCCAGTCTTCGAGAGAATCCTCGATCTGGGAGTTAGGAAGTAGGATGCGTTGTGTGGGTGACGAGGAATTCGTTATAACATCCCTCTGTCTGGTGGACTTTGCACACGACCGGGATACACTTGATTATGTAGAGTACTTCTCCTGCTGAGACGGCAGTATATCCGGGTGATTTCATTAGACGGTGTACCATCTTATCCGGAGCTAAGCTGGATCGTGAGAGTGCGTTCTCAAGCATTTGTTTCTCCAAAGCACATTTTTGCGCCATGATATACTTGTACATCCGAGCCAACTTATTCTTCATGTGTCTCTCTATATATACGAACTTTGAATTAACATAAGTGAACATATCGAAATTCTCTACCGCGATGTCCGTTTTCGTCTTGAAGGTCCGGTCTCTCACTGTTTCCAGCAGGAACAGCTTGGAGTGTTCTGTTACGTCTCGGTCAGCCGCGGCTGCCTGATTACGATCGCAGGGCTCGGGCCCTTGACGCGAGACACGATCGCAATTTTCGGGTCAAATGAAACCGTGGTTTCTCCTCGGGGGTACGCGCGATCTAGAGATCCCACCCGATTAATCCGTGGCAGAGAAGCAGGTTAGAGTTTTAGCGCAATGACTTCACTCGATGATACGTTACCGGCTTCGTTGCCGGTGTTAAGGTTCACCTTGCACGTTCACAGATGGCGCGCAGTCGCGGAATAGTAGTGTGGGCATCTGTACTTACCGACATGCGCTGGGTAGTTTTGGGGGTGACTGTAAGAGGGCGCTGCTTCGAGACGATCACCTCGGACTCCAATGCTATGTGCACCTGGTGGCGGCGGCCCTACTCCAGGATGATTACCTCAGGTTCCCGGGGCCAGTGCTCAG
>NW_022639527.1:165162-167953 GCF_010583005.1 Odontomachus brunneus | reverse complement strand
GTGCAATGCCCGTCTGGTGTCAAAGTCCCTGCCAAGGTGAAGCTGCGGACGGTCGAGGAGTTCGGGTTGACGTGGTCGATGTGAGTGTTGTGCCCTATCGTGATGGCACCAGAGTTATGTAATTTCTTGCAATTGTCACCGGTGATATCTCTGATATACTCGCGTCTTCCACCTTCTACCACAGAGACGTGTGAGTGCATTCCGCAGTAGTATATAGTTCGATCTACGTCGATTCTGCACTGGATGGCTTTAGTGTGGTCAAACTCGTTCAGCTGGAGAAGTTGAAGGTAGACTTCTTCCGTCTTAGGTTCCAAATCTTCAGCCTGGCAGTCAGCTATGTCGGTCAGCGAGAGGGAGGTTATATTGAGACCTTCGCCTCCGCAATCGTATCCTATTAGGGATACGGCGGTCTGCGCCGTACACACAAGGGCGGTCAGCGTGATGATGACTCGATGCATGGTTTACGGTGTCTGAGGCAAGACTGCTTGTCCCTCTTTGTGGCGTCCCCTTTGTAGGTCCTTGCTGGACGCGTGGGGATCTTGGGGTGCTGTAGTGGGGGAGCTCCGATCCTTCCTTAATTTGTCTTCATGCACTACGCGCGTGCGGTTTTTACCTATGGCTAACTTAATGTTACGATTCCCTAACTTATCCAAGATTATATATGGTCCCGTGTATTGGTCGCCTAACTTTCCTCGGCTAGGTTCCTTGAGGAGATACACCGAGTCTCCTACTTGGAATTGTTGTATATTCGTTTTCTTATCGTAATAGTGCTTAGAACGCTCTTTGGCATGCATTAGGTTATTACGTGCGTGCTGTTGCGATTCTCTTAATCTATTGAATAATGATGTCAAGTAATCCGCGTAAGTTTCGGTTGTTTGATCCTCGAGTGGGGGATCTCTAGAAGGGATTCCAGCTATTTTGCCAAAGACCAGCTCGTACGGGGTGTACCGGGTGCCTTCGTGCACGCTCGTATTGTAGGAAAACATAGCCAAATTCAAGTACTTGTCCCATTCCGTGTCTTTGTTTACGCATTGCTTCAGATATTCCCACAGTACGTGATGGCTTCGTTCAAGCGACCCGTTGGATTGAGGGTGGTAAGCAGTAGTGCTATATCTTTCTATGCGAAATTTCCGTGCTATTGCGCGCATTAGGCTGTTGATAAATTGAGTGCCCTGATCGGTAAGTAGGGCCTTCGGAGCCCCATATACGCATATGAAGCTATCCACAAATGCTTCTGCTACATCAATTGCGCCTATTTGTCTTAGTGGTATGGCTAATGAATATTTGGTGAGGAGGTCTTGGATTGTTAGGATATATGAGTTACCGGTTTTTGTTGTGTGCAAAGGCCCCATGATGTCCATGGATATTTTTTCGAACGCTGCGCTCGGAGTATCGGTCAGTAACATAGGTTGTCTTGTCTTTACGCGGACTAGTTTCTTTATTTGGCAATTACGGCAATTTTGAATAAAGGACTGGATGTCGGTTTTCATGTTAGGCCACTGGTATCGGTGTTTAAGTCGTAAGTAAGTCTTTGTTATTCCCTTGTGTCCGCCTATGGATGTGGCATGATATTCGTAGATGAGGCGTTGTCTGTCGTCAGGTAGTGGGATAGTGATCTGGTTGGTGCAAACTATGGCTTTAGTGGGACATTCTTTCAGATGATTTAGGATTATTGCTCGAACCGCATGCCATGGAACGGAACCCACGCTGCTCTTGCAGATGGAAACAGTTTTCAAATCTAATTCTTGGCATACGTCGAGTAGTGATTTCGCGGTGTCGTCGAGGGATTCTTCTAGGGTTACCGTAGAGACCCCGTCTTCGACGATTAAGCAAATAACATTTTGACCTTTTACTCTTGTTACTCGCGCCCTACCAATCGTTCCGTCGGAAATGGTAGGTAGTTTGCCCTGCTCGAATAACATCCGAGCTCCCTTATCGCGTGGGGCACCGTGCTGTGTAGTAAATACTACTAAGGAGTCCTTTCTAAGGGTGAAGTTGTCCCTGACTTCTTGGACGTTATCTCTGTTTATGATGTAGGGTTCGTTGGTGTTGTCAAAAATGGCTGATTCACTATCGCTCGTGTCGTCTGTACTATCGTGGTTGTCGCTTTCGTTTGTTGCATATGCGTCTGTGTCTGCGTCGCTTGGTGGCGGCGTAACCGCCGGAAGTTGTGGTGTATTGGGAGGTGGATTGGTAGTTGGTGCGTGAAATAATGATTCTTCTGAGCTAGAGGATCGAGGTTCGTGAGTGAGGGGGAACAATGGCCGTTCCACTGGGTTGCGCGATAGGGCGTCTGCATTCGCATTGATTTTCCCTGCCTTGTAAATAACTTCATATTTGTACTCCAAGAGTTTTAGTCGCCACCGTACCAAACGCGAAGTCGGGTCTTTGACTGAATGTAACCACACGAGTGGTTTGTGGTCTGTTACTAACTGGAATCGCTTCCCGTAAAGATACGGACGGAAGTGCTGCACACAGTATACTATGGCTAGAAGTTCCTTTTCGATTGTTGAGTAGTTTAGTTCTGCTTTGTTCAGAAGACGCGAGGTATATGCCACGGGAAGGTCCTTTCCGATAGGGCCCTGGCTTAGAATTCCGCCTACTGCGGTTCCGGATGCGTCAGTCGTGACTACAAATTGTTTCGTAAAGTCTGGATACTGCAGTATAGGTTCCAAACATAGGGAGTTTCGCAAGTATTCGAACGCTTCCGTTTGCGACTCGTCCCAGACAAATGGGGCGTCTTTTTTTAACAGGCTCGTGAGCGGTTTAGCTACTTTCGAAAAATTTGGGA
>NW_022639527.1:162421-163206 GCF_010583005.1 Odontomachus brunneus | reverse complement strand
GTGTGGGGTATTGGCCGAACGAGACACGTCGCGGCGGGGGTGTGGATTCGGTGCGGTACGGGACCCGTGATATGTTAGTATCGAATCGCCTGGGGGTCGAGTTCGCAGAGGGTCTCCCCAACGGGAGTATATTCGTGGGAGTGCGCGGTCTAGTGCTACGCCTCGCGGCATTGTATCGCTCTTGCTGTGATTCTATCTTTTTCGCAAGGGTCTTGACAAAGGTGAATGCCTCGTACGGTCGTTTGAAATGTTCAGGCTTTAATCGGACTTTGTATTCGAGGGGGAGGCCTTCGCAAAAAGCATGTGCTGTCAGAGCGTCGACGTTATCGGTTGATGAATCGCGTGGGCGGCTATATAGGCGTCTCTCGGCGTCTAAGATATCGGTCCTCAGGTCTTTAACGCGTCCTATATATTTAAGAATGCTCTCGTTTGGCTCTAGGAAAACGTTAGCGAGATCGACGCGGCATTGATCGACACTTTTAGGAGAACCGAAGGCACCGTTCAATAAGTCTGCTAGTTGCGTTACGGTGTCGCACGGCTCATCCTCCACGGCGTAATACGCTTCACCGCGTAGTTTATTTACGAGAAACCGTGTTAGGTTCCTTTCGGCCGAGGGGGGAACGATATCCTTGGCGCGGCGGCAGGCGCGTATAAATTGAGGCAAGGGTATGTTATAGCCGTCGAATATGGGTACTGTGTCAGTTGCGTCGCGGAAGGACAATCGCGGAGTGGGAGAATCGTACGCGGGATCCGGAAGGGGTAAATATGTTGGAATGATCTGGGAC
>NW_022639527.1:162064-162411 GCF_010583005.1 Odontomachus brunneus | reverse complement strand
GGAAGGGGTAAATGTGTTGGAGCGATCTGGGGTAAAGGGTCAGGGGGATGGGATGGTTCCCGTTTTAAACGATCTATTTCCTTCGGTAGATTCGCGTTTTCTTGAATTATTCGTCCGATATCTTCAAATTCCTCGGAACGTTTGTTCAGTTCGCGTTCGCGACAGGTGAGACCGCGTTCCATTTCAGTGCGTTCGCGCTCGAGCTCTACACGTTCCCTTCGGATTGCTTCCTGTACTCTGGCATCTAGCTCAGGGTCGGTGTTGGTGGACATTGTGCCTTTCCTACCACGGGTTTCCGGAATTCTTTCAGCGGGATCTCAGCGTATCCCACCGCTGTCACCAGTTTT
>NW_022639527.1:160974-162054 GCF_010583005.1 Odontomachus brunneus | reverse complement strand
ATTACCGTGCAATATTGCAGAGACGTTGCAAAGACATTAATTTGCAATATTGTTTTAGCAATGTTGCAGCAATATTACAAAATATTAAAAAAGCATGTGACAGAATGTGAGCGATGTATGTATTCTGCGATATATTGGATTTATTTAATCGTGACGCGACGGATGACGTAACGCGTGGCACACTAAATGGAAACTCAGCTTAAACTTTGCTCGGCATGCGACGCCTGACGCGCTCTGTGAAAACCAATAAACCAATAACAAATAAACCAATCAGATTTCTTCATTTCCCTCCTCAGTATAGAAATGAAGAACTCTGGTTTATTCTCTTATGCGTTATGTATTATGCGTTATGCAAAAGCCTGTGCTCTGGCCTTTACAATGGTAACAACATATGCGCATGCTGCACAATACAATAACGTAAAAGCCAAAAAGGGAAAGTAAGGAAGAAAAAAAGGTACAAAAAGAAGAAGAGGAACATATTGTTGCGTCCGCCCGCGTTCGCACAATAAACAAGAGGAACCAAATAACAAAGATTAATCAAGCGTTATATTTACAGCCTTTGATCTAATTTGAATACAATTTAATAATCTCGCGCGTCGTTTGATAAAAACACGTCCGTCGCGCTCAAGGACTCGTATTATTCTTCACGTTCGCTCTCGTTGATCTGGTTGCCCGGGGCAACCAGCCTCAGCTACTCTCGTCCCTGATTTGTCGAGCATCGCGATATCGAGGCATCGCATCGCGAGACCGCTTCGCACGCGAGATCGCATCGTCACAATATATAAGGAATATATAGAGAAGGTATGTGTATGTGAATGCATTATTATATATATATATAGTATAAAATTTAGTTATGTTATAATCAAAAAAACATTTTTTAACCAGTAAACACCAAGTAACAGTTCCCTCAATGTTACAATTTCCTGCTCAATAATATAACTGTTATATAATAGTTATATTGTTGAGTGGGAAATTGTAACTTTAAGGTTATGTTACTGTTACTTCGTGTTTACTGGGTATTAATCTATTTTATATAACCTAATTGAATGTTTAACTTGGTTTAATATACAGAAACTTTGA
>NW_022639527.1:159880-160556 GCF_010583005.1 Odontomachus brunneus | reverse complement strand
AAAAAAAAAAAAGGAATTTACTGTCCGGTGGGTGTGTATTCCGTTACAGTTCTATGTGAATAATCTTATATCCACACAGGTTGGATTGCGAGGTTTTTGCTAACACGAACGTTGCCTCGTTGGTCGTGACGGTGTAAAGAATTGGTGCACCGTCTTGTCCGGATGATGGTGTCAGCTTGTGCCTTGTAGAGGATATCGTATTTGTCTAAATCACAGTTGTCTGTAGGTGAAGATATCCAGCGGGTGATAGTCTCGTCGACGTCGACGCACTCTTCGTCCGTAGCTTGACTACCCAACTCCAGATGGTAGTATGACCTCGTTGGCCGACAGTTTTATCGGAATGAAGAAATTTCTGAGTGATCTTGATATTAGCTTGGACGACCACGTCATCCCAAGTTCCGTACGGGTCGCTAAAGGGACGTAACACCGTATAGAATATTCGCGAAATTAAGCGATAGAAATGTAAGATTAGATATAGGTAATAACCGGACAAGGCACAAAGATAAGTTACGTATAGACAAAGGTAGGGGAATGCCCACCCCGCGTAGATAAAAGGATACGCAGCGACACGCGCTCATATTTCACTCTGAAACTTTGCACGAGATGGATCGCACGGCAACAGCACTCCTATTCTACACCACTGTGGTGTTCGCCCCAGTCAGGGCCTTCATCGGAT
>NW_022639527.1:158405-159870 GCF_010583005.1 Odontomachus brunneus | reverse complement strand
TGCCTTTACAAAAAATTTTATTTGCATTTATGGAGCCCCCAAAGCTCTTTTAACCGATCAAGGTTCTAATTTCTTAACCTCTTTAATGAGGAACCTTTCAACGAATGCAGTGGAGAAAGCCTAAACATTACATCACTGTCTGACTGACATAGCGGAATGTCATGTCGAGGACATGGAACCTAAAAAAGAGAACGTCTATCTCCAACTCATGCAATTCAGCGAATTCGGACACACCGAGACAATACAGTGCCGTTTGTTCCCTGGCACTTTCCATTGTTCTCCAGTATTCCCGCGAAGATGAGGCTACAGCTTATTGTGGCATTGCATTTGAGAGAATCAATAAGGACGTTATTCCCTAGAAAAATGGCGACCGTTTCCTGCGCCTTCCTACAATTTTCCGAGGATATTTCTCTCACGTAGATGTGTCTTCCGTTTGACACCACTGACACATATGAAAACATCCCACATCTATAGATGGTGCGATCGATTTCGATACGGCACTGTATTGTCTCAGTGTGTCCGAATTCGCTGAATTGCATGAGTTGGAGATAGACGTTCTCTTTTTTAGGTTCCATGTCCTCGACATGACATTCCGCTATGTCAGTCAGACAGTGATGTAATGTTTAGGCTTTCTCCACTGCATTCGTTGAAAGGTTCCTCATTAAAGAGGTTAAGAAATTAGAACCTTGATCGGTTAAAAGAGCTTTGGGGGCTCCATAAATGCAAATAAAATTTTTTGTAAAGGCATCTGCTATTGCCAATGAGGTTGTTTCGCTCAAAGGGATTGCTACTGAATATTTTGTAAGTAAATCTTGAATTGTTAAAATGTGTGTATTTCCTTTGTCGGTTGTGGGCAATGGTCCCATTATATCTAATGCGATTTTATCGAAGGCGGCACCGGGGGTGTCGGTAATAATCATTGGTTGTTTAATCTTGATTCGCGTTAATTTTTTCAATTGGCATTCTCTACATCGTTGAATAAATTTTTGGATATCCCTTTTCATATTGGGCCAAGAATAATTTGTTCGTATTCTATTATATGTTTTTGTAACTCCTTTATGTCCGCCTATAGCAGATGAATGATTTTCGTCTATAAGTATATGTCTGTTTTCTTCTCTAGGAGTTTGAATAAGTCCTTTGCAAATTGTTATATTGATGTTTTTATCTTCAAAATGTTTTATTAATTGCTTCTGAATATAAGTCCAGGGAATATCGTCGAAACGATCCGTTTTTCGTATACTGAATGATTTTAAATTTATTTCTCCTACTACGTCTAGGAGGGATTTAATACAATTTTTTACATTATCTGAATCTATAAGTGTTTGATTATCTATTTTGATTGAGAGTGAAATTAAAACTTTGGTACCAAAAGCATTTACTTTAGCTCTTTCTAAATTTATATTTTCATATTTTGGAAGACGTTCAACTTGTTGGTGTTCCTTCGCGCCGTTATCATATGGGCTTC
>NW_022639527.1:156666-158395 GCF_010583005.1 Odontomachus brunneus | reverse complement strand
ATTAAAACTTTGGTACCAAAAGCATTTACTTTAGCTCTTTCTAAATTTATATTTTCATATTTTGGAAGACGTTCGACTTGTTGGTGTTCCTTCGCACCGTTTTCATATGGGGTTCCGTCTAAGGTTATAAATATTACTTGATTGTCATTTTGCGATAAAAGAGTTCCTAGCGTTTCATTAATTTTTATGAGAGGTTGAGGTCGCGGTAAATTCGCGGGTACAGAATTTGATTCAAATATCTCCTCGTCATCACTACTTTCGGTTTCTTCCGTGAATTCTATATTTGAATGTTCTTCTTCTGAGGTGGGAGATATATCTTCCCATCCCATATTTTGTGTTTCGGTTAAATTTTCGTTATTAATTTCGTTGCTATCATATGGTATCTCGATTTCTACAATGGGTTCTATATTCTGAGGGTTTTGGATGTTAATTGGAGGGAACGTGAATGTTTGATTTGTTTCTGTGGGAGGTGATGGTTGGGCATTATCGTCTAAACTTTCAATTGGGGGTTGACCTTGTAAGGGTTGTGATAGAATATGCGAATCGTCAAAGGTGCTGCTATGTTGCTGTCTGCTGGGTGCAGTACGATAAGAGAATAAAGATTCATCAGAAGATTCATTAAAAATGGAAGGATCTGGAATGGAGAGAGGATTACTCGAGGCGATTGGGGGATTTCTTGATAAAGCGTTTGCATTGCTGTTGAGAGTACCCTTTTTATATTGAATTTCAAATTTGTATTCAGACAATTTAGTGCGCCACTTCCACAATCGCGATGAAGGATCTTTAATTGAATTTAACCACACCAGAGGTTTGTGGTCTGTAATGATTGTAAATTTCCTGCCGTATAAATAAGGTCTAAAATGATTGATGCAATAAATGATAGCTAAACATTCTTTCTCGATAGTCGAATATTTCTGTTCTGCTGGGTTTAGTACTCTCGAAGTATAAGCAATGGGAAGGTCTCTTCCTATAGGTCCCTGACTTAAAATTCCGCCTACGGCGTAGCCTGATGCATCTGTTGTTAAATTAAAAGGACGGGAAAAATCTGGGTATTGTAAGAGTGGTTCCGTAGTTAAATAGTTCCGTAATATTTCAAAGGCTGCGTCATGCTGCGTGTTCCATAAAAATTGTTTATCCTTTTTTAATAAATCTGTCAGAGGTTTAGCTATTTTAGAGAAACTAGAAATAAAGCGTCGGTAATAACCGGCGAGTCCTAGGAATTCTTTAATATTTTTAGGTGTTTTGGGTACTGGAAATTCCTGTATTGATTTAATTTTGGAAGGATCGGGTCTTACTCCGTCCGAACTTATAATATGACCTAAATATATTACTTCATGTCTTAGAAATTTACACTTATCTGGTTGTAACATCAAATTTGCTTTTCTTAATCTTTTTATTAATCTTTGAAATTTAATGCGATGTTCTTCTAAAGATCGGGCATATATCACGATGTCGTCCATGTATACAAATAATTCATTGCCCTGTAATCCTGACAATACGTTATCCATTAATCGCTGGAATGTAGCCGGCGCGTTTTTAAGTCCAAATGGCATCCTTTTAAATTCATAATGACCGTATGGGGTACTAAAGGCTGTTTTAGGCGCGTCTTTTTGTGACATTGGAATTTGGTGAAAGCCGGACGCAAGGTCTAATACGGAAAAATATTTCGCATTGCCCAATTGGTCTAAAATGTCTGTAATATTAGGCAATGGGTATGCGTCGCCTATAA
>NW_022639527.1:156446-156656 GCF_010583005.1 Odontomachus brunneus | reverse complement strand
TGGTACCTTGGGTGGTTCCGTCGGCGGATCGAACGTAATCGCGGTTACTCGATATTCGCGGGTTGCATCTTCCGGTGCGCACGGAGGATTCGACGAAGGTAGAGGGGTTGGAGTATACAGGCGAGGAGAGGTACCAATGAGATTGTTGAATTTGATGGTGGCGGTACCGTGTAGCTGACGCAGCAGTTTACGGCGCTGGTATTCGCGATT
>NW_022639527.1:156125-156436 GCF_010583005.1 Odontomachus brunneus | reverse complement strand
ACGTGAATAGGTACCTCATTCATTGTAGGAATTGAATGCTCAGTGGAGTTTGTAATATCTAGTTGTTCATTAGGTAAATAAAATCTATCTGAATTTTCGAGAACTAAAGACTTCACGTGCTCTCTTTCTTCATTATTTAAATGGTCGAGGCGTAATGAATTTAATATTTCAGCTTCTCTCAACGTTGGTGAGTAGGAGCTTGAACTGGGAATGGAATTAGAAGGACCATAGGCCGTCGGGATCCCTCGGGTCTCAACAGCACCACAGACAGTCGCGGGCCCTCGGTCGCAACTATTCAGTGTGTCCGAAAA
>NW_022639527.1:155801-156115 GCF_010583005.1 Odontomachus brunneus | reverse complement strand
AGGACCATAGGCCGTCGAGATCCCTCGGGTCTCAACAGCACCACAGACAGTCGCGGGCCCTCGGTCGCAACTATTCAGTGTATCCGAAAAAACGGAATTAAGAGAACTTTCATGAGTGTGATCAATTAATTTAGAGTTTGAAAGGGAAAAGAACGGACCGTGGGTACCAACAAGCCCTCGGGTCGCGGTACCAACACAAGGGTCTCCATGACCTCGGCCGGAGATCTCTTGTGTATCCAAAATATCAAAGTCGAGTAATTCGACATGGGGGATTTCAGCATTGATCACCTCTGAAGTTGTATTAAAAATGGGTA
>NW_022639527.1:155048-155641 GCF_010583005.1 Odontomachus brunneus | reverse complement strand
AGGGTTAGTAATCACGACACAAAAGGGTGCTACAGTACGCGGTTGAATTTCCATATGTTCTACCTCGGCGAACGGAATGCGTATTGTGTCACAAAAAATCGGATTTTCTTTGTAATTAATGGTCGCGTCGTGTTGAATAAAGAATGCGGTGCCTAAGACACCGTGTTGTTTAAGTGAAAAATTCTCGGGTAAAATATGAAATTTAGTTTGTTTCCCGAGTAAAATAATAAATGTAGAGCCTAGGGTACGAACGGGTTCAGGCGAAATGCCTTGTAATATCATTTCGTCATTTTTATCAATTTTTATGTAACTCTTGAGACACTCTTGTCTTATTAAATTAACGTCGGACCCTGAATCGACCATGAAAGTATAGGCTCTATTTAAATCTTCAGAAGACAAAATTACATTCGGAGCGCTTTTAATTATTTCCCTCACTGGACAGGCTCGCTTGTCTCCTGAAATCTTACATTCGGACGTCCCGTTTTTTCCGTCGCGTCCCGGCGGACGTCGCTCGTTACCGGTGCGCGTGTCTCGTTTCCCGATTCGATATTTTGCGTCGAAGAGGCAGATGGTTGGTGTGAATAAGAATTTCC
>NW_022639527.1:153357-154968 GCF_010583005.1 Odontomachus brunneus | reverse complement strand
TTACGTCGCTGTGTTTCAGTTTCTAAAGTCTTCGACATTTGTATTGCTTTCATATAGGCTTCATCTAAATTATTATATCCTTCAAGTTTAATTCTAAATATTCTGGTACTTCTTCGGTTACCTGTGGCGTCGGCGCGACGGGCCGCGATGGCAGTGGCCGTAGCGACGCGCGGATTTCGATAAAATAATTTCCTGAATTAATTACGAAATACCCTTTTTCTGTAGGGTTCGGCGAGCTGGGTGTTATAGACACGGGTACACCTTGTGCTGTAGTACGTGTAAACCACCTTTGTAGGCGTTCTCTATATTTTTTGCCGCTTCGTTTCGGCATCTATTTATTTAAATGAAACTCGAATTTATATCGTTAATTTATCTCAATTAATATGTTCCGTAAGAGTGACTTCTAATAGGTAGAGGTTGGTATAAAGCAGGAAAGCTCGAGGAGGTTCAGGATAAAAGGTAATAAAGTCGCCCTTATGGTAACCCGATATGGGACCTTCTGGTCTGTACTAAAGAGTCAGCGAGACAAATTGTTATATTTATGTGGTCTATCTTTATTAAATGGTTGTAGGCAACGTATTGCCGATTGATTATAAAATTCGTGTAACGAGATAAAAATTATTTTATATTGGCAGTGAAGGGCCAACTAGACTTTTTGGTATAAAAACATTTAATATAATATTTAATATAATAGTGTGGTTGTATGCAGTAGACTTACGGTTACTTTATAGTAGGATGGCGTGTGTAGATCTTATCGTTATTCGCCAGGACACGCTCGCAAGTGGTTCACAAGGTTAGCTGGTCGTCAGAAAAAATATGCCCGGACGGTGGCCTTAAAGTAGCAGGCGAAGGGCGGTGTGGAAGTTGAGTAACTCGGCGTCGTCCCTGTTATAGTGTGGTACACTCGTGTATTTATGCAGATAATCTCCCGAACAAATGCTTCGATGCAACGGGCCGGCGAGATGATTTAATACAGAGATAGAAATATGTATATTTACGTGTAAGTGTATAGGAACGTGCGCCTACGTAACGGGTGTGCGTTTTACAATTTCCCGTGCGAATATCGAGTTGGTGTTGCGTGTGAATATTGAAGAAAATTGTCACTGAACTCTTAAAATTATGTGTGTCTGTACGTGAAAATTCTATTTAGTATTTTCGAATGTGAATTACGTAAAGATTACCAGAAAAATATTAAGGAACTGTCATATGTCTGCCGCAGAATATTCAGTGTAATACTGTGTCGCAGAATTATAAAAGAATTAATGTGAAACTGTTGTAAAGTTATATGTAATTTTGTGTATTTCTAAAATTATATTTAACACTGCGAAAATTGTATGAAGCACTGCGCAAAAATTATATATGTTACTGTCTGGAAAAATGTTGAAGAACTCCTCTTTGTGTAAAAATTATGTGTAGCTCTATGTGTGAAATTACAAGAAAAGACTGTCGCAGAATTATATGTGGTGTGTGAGAAAAATGTCGAGTAACTACTGCTTGCGCGCTCCGGGAGCACGGCTTATATAGGGCTCCGGCGGCTTCCGACGGCGGTCGGGCTGCAGCGCCGAATTTCAGGGTGGCATGGTGGTCCCGAGTCGGCCTTCATTAAAGGGA
>NW_022639527.1:137296-153347 GCF_010583005.1 Odontomachus brunneus | reverse complement strand
GCGCGCTCCGGGAGCACGGTTTATATAGGGCTCCGGCGGCTTCCGACGGCGGTCGGGCTGCAGCGCCGAATTTCAGGGTGGCATGGTGGTCCCGAGTCGGCCTTCATTAAAGGGATTCCACTGCTCTTCAGCTTCCTGGTACTGCATGCGGGTGGTTGAATGACGTGATGCAGCGTGGCGTGATGCATGGTGTTGCGATGATGTCATGCCGGACGCGTTTGATCGTGTCCATGCGAGTTCGCTACGCGTTTATTCTATGCTATCTTAATTATACTAACAATTCCGCTGTTACGTATGGCCTTCATAATTTCTTATTAATAATATTTCATAGTACTAAGATGCCTTTGCTTGCATTGCCAATATTTTATTCTATAGTCTCGGCCCTTTTTAACAACTGAATTAATAAAATCGCTGTTAACAAAAAGTTTCGCTTAAAATATTACTTATGCTACATCTCTGTTAGTACAAATCGGCCGATGGCTACTATGGCCTTTTAATATTATAGTGACGCGAAAGTTTTAAAGTTTTTGGAGGCCTGGACGTTACAGCTGAGTAATGTATCCTAACGCGATGGAACAGCGGGCTGTGTCGAGCCCTGGGAACGCTTTAATTATTGGATGTGTGTATGGTACCGGGGGTCTCGGTCTGCACATCTGAAATATTAATTTTTATAACTTTGTTGGTGGAGTGACTGTATACTATCGAGGTTAGTGTATCTACTCTGTGTCCTCCTTCCTTTAGCATGTCGATGGTTCTTTTATATTTGTGAAAACATGGAAGGCAGTATATGATAGGTTCTACTATCGTAAGATTATGGTGACAGTTTAAGCAGTAGGCCAACTCTAATGGACCTAAAGCGAAACCATGGAAGATACCGTATCTTACATCTGATGGGAGTGATTTACGAAGGTAACATTTGGTGCATAGGGCACCTAACTGATTCTGGTATTTATATCCGTCTAGTATGATGCATTTTACATCCAGCATACTAGGGTATATTGTCAATATTTCTTGAAGTTTACTCATCTTTTAGAATTATAAAAATATTATTGTAAGGAGGTCTACTTGAAGGGTTAGTGCACGTGCGGACAGGGGCGCAGCGCGGATTGCCCCTAGCTCTGTCCGTGGTGGAGATTCACAGCTTGGCGTCGAGCAGGCGACTCGCCATTAATCGTGATTCAATCGGGGACGCAGAGAAACTGCCCCGCTCCGATCTATTGCGAAAAACGGCGGATTCGAAACGCGACACTAAATGGCACTGTTAATCCTTTCGCTGCACCGTCACTGATTGAAGGAGATATAGGAGAGGGAGGATCAACAACTCGTAAGTAAACTCTAACATATATTCTAAAACTCCTTGACTTACAGTGTTATACACGTGGTAGATGAATGATGTTAACCTAAGTTCGATAATATTACTAATTGTTGAAAAATATAACGTTGTGCGTATTTAACGTTAGTTAATATTAATGGATCAATGTTTATTTGTGCGCTTGTACAATGGATGGCTGGTATTTCAATATTTTGTCTAATATCCAGGTGAACACGTGGCGGCCACGAGTCGAGTAAGATCCCTCAAAAATACTCAAAAATACAAATAATTGGCGTGCGAGTTAACAATATTATTTAATAATTAAACGATCTATATTAATTTAAGCCGATTGGAGAGCGGATGCTCGTTATTTGTGTGGATTATTCTGATGCGCGTGGAATGATGCTACCGCGTGGCTGCCGAAATAAATCACGCAACGAGTAATGGTAGTGATATAAAAGTTTGTCGGATTGTTAACTTAATATATTTACTACTTAGTTACTTATAAAGCTACGAGTTAAATTTAGAGAGTTAGAGTTAGAGTTGGAATTAGAATTAGAGTTAGAATTGGAATTGTTGGTTACGCGAAGAAGCTTTACTTGTCTAGAGCGGAGATGGTCCGAAAGGGTTGACTACCGACTTGGAACTGAACCTGCGATGGCGTGCATCGAGGTGACTCGACTTGCGTGGGTGCTAGTTGCGCCATAGTGCGGGTGGGGTTTTAGGACAGATACGCATTCGGGCCTGATATTGTCGAGGCAGCGCTAGTATCGGCGGCCTTAAGGCTTACTTAGGTTCCATCTAAGAAGGTGGCGCTCGCGTCGGTGGGCTCATAGCCCGTTGACTATTACTTAGTTTTCGCCTAGTCAGGCGCTATCTTAGTTTTCAGCTATCCAGGTGGCGCTATCCTAGTTTTCAGCTATCGAGATGGCGCTCGCTTTGGCGGCTTATGGCCCGCTAACTTAGTGGTATAATATTTTATCGAGATTATAGTTGGTCGAGCACGTGGTTCTTATAACGTTAAGCTTAGATCGGTTACTAGATGTTAGGAATAATATGTGAGAATATTCTAGAATTAGGAGTTGAAAGGAAAATTGAAGCACTTGCACTATCGTACGGATCCTGAATAGGAGTGAGTGCAGGAACGCGTTTGCGTCGCGGAGTCGATAGTACGTCCGACTGGTAGGACTCCCGGATTGAGACTGACTTCCTGCGTTTTGTGCAACGCCTTATAACTCTTTTTGGACCGTGGAAAGGGTTCCCTCCGGAAGGATCGGGAAACATCTGGAGGGTTCGGGAAGGTTCCGGAACGTTCTAGAAGGATCTGGAGGATTCGGGAGGTTTCCCTGATCTTGAGGAGTAGGGGAAGAATCTCCCGTAGTGGAAGGGTTGGAGAGATAGTAGGGATGGGTTTAAGGGCACGTTCGAACAGGGATAGTGAGGGAAGGATATAAGCGTTCTTCTGAACCGAGTAAGAAGGTTTGACTATTGTTACGCGATGTCGGGATTGGTGTGCGGGAAAGGGTTAGCAGTACAAAAAAAAAAGAATTTACCGTTCGGTGGGTGTGCGTTCCGTTACACCGACCTTTACCGACTAGTCACCGGCATGTAGTTATCGACGTCTTGATACCGACATTCAATTACCGACGTTTAGTTACCGGCGTTAGTTGGTCATTGAAGGTGGCGCGCAAGCGCAGAAAAATGGTTGTGTGGTAATCTGAACTTACAGACGCGGCGCACACCTGGTCAGTTGAGAGGTGTTTCCCAGGTGATCACTGCAAGTTCCTGGCGTCGGTGGCCGGACGTGGTGCTCTGTGATGTGAGTGCAATAGTTCTGCGTGGATTTGCAGATATCGCTCCCTCCGTGGATCGTTCTCCGGGATATTGGCCAGAGGTACGTTCGGTCGGTTGATTGTTAGTTCGATAGCATCGTCAGGGGACGGGGTGTGGTGGAGATTCTACTCCTAGGTAAACACTATCACATTCGCGAACCGGCGCGTGTAAACGATTATACAGGCGGCGTAACTGGACCTTATGTCCGGCGCGGCGTGTTCTGGCCATAGATGCAACCCCAGATTTCCATTCCAAACGCGTGCGCGAATCTGCTCTTGTAACTTCAAACGGGGAGCGCAATGACGGCTCTTGTCGTCGCTCGATGAATTACCAAGCAGAGACTGTAATTCGGTAGGGAACTCAATTCCGGCTCTAGTCACTACTCAGCAAATTACAATTGGTCAGTGTTTCACAGAGAACGATGCGCAGGCGGTGCCTGCCCTGCGTTCCGTTACCTGAGACCGGATGGAGTGTCGGCCTGGAATGTCGAAGGGTCCGTGTCGCAGGTCAGGATTGCATCACTAGCCTTCGCCGGTTACGCACTTTTGGACGCGTGGAGTTAGGAAAGAACGGGGGATATAAAATATTTGAAATAGAAGTTTCAAGTTTAACAAACTATATTTTCTAATCATTTGTTACATGTGCTCTTTGTTACAATGGAGATAAAACTGTGTTATTAAAAAATAATGCGCTGGTTGGATCTTGTGCACTGTTTAGCTACAGCGGTAATGATTGAATTTACAGTTAATTGAGCACACGATCCTTATAATACCAAGCTTAGATTCGCTACTGTAGGAGTAATACTAGGAGTAATAATAGTAGAAGTAAAGTTTAAGAATAATGGATGGGAATATTCTAGAATTGGGAGTCGAGAGGATGACTGGAACACTGGCACTACCATGTAGATCCTGAATAGGAGTGAGCGCGTAAGTGTGTTCCCGTCGCGGAGTCGGTGGTACGTCCGACTGGTAGGACTCCCGGATTGAGACTGACTTCCTGCGTTTTGTGCAAAGCTTTATAACCCTTTGGACCCGTGGAAGGGGTTCCTTCCGGAAGGATCGGGAAACATTTGGAAGGTTCTGGAAGGTTCTCGATAGTTCTAGAAGGGTCTGGAAGGGTCTCGAGGAGTGAGGAGGGCTTCCCTTGGTGGAAGGATTGGAGAGGCAGTAGGGGTGGCTTATGGCCCGCTATTGCTTACTTACGTTCCACTTAACGAGGTGGTGCTCGTGTCGGTGGGCTTAGGGTCCGTTGTTACTTACTTTCCATCTAACGAGGTGGCGCTCGCATTAGTGTCCCCGTGTCTAAAGGTTCCTTGACCGTATATTCTGAAGGAATAAAAATTAGCGGAATAATATAGTCGCGGCGGACGTGACACTTGAAAGATCTAGAAGGGTCTCGAAGGTTCGGGAAGCTTCCATGGTCTTGAGGAGTGGGGAGACCTTCCTTAGTGGAAGGGTTGGAGAGACTGTAGGGATGGGTTCAAGGGCACGTTCGAACAGAGATAGTGAGGGAAGGTTGTAAGCATCTTTTGAACAGAGCAGGAGGATGTTTTACTGAACGAAGTTGTGATTGGTGAAGGGTGAAGTTTGTAGGGTGAAGGGTTAGTAGGTGAGGGGGAAAAAAAGGCTTACGGTATGGTGGTAATGCGTTCCGTTACACAATATTGGCTCTTTACAGAGCCGATCGCGCAATTTCGCAAACACTTCCGACTGCGCCTCGGACTAATTGAATGCGGCATCCTTTTTTAAGAATTCCGTAAGCGGGCGAGCTATCTTAGCGAATTCCAATATAAAGCGGCGGTAATAACCGGCTAGACATAGGAACTGTTTAATATTTTCCGCGTTGCGAGGAGCTAGGAAATCTTTTACTGTGCGTATTTTGTCGGGGTTGGGCCTAACGCCGTCGCTTCCTATTATGTGGCCTAGATACGCGACTTCTTTCCGCAGAAACTCACATTTGTCCGGTTGCAATTGTAAGTTTGTTTTTCTCAACCTATCCGCGAGTTTGTTAAACTTCTTGGCGTGTTCGGAGAGTGAATTCGCGTGAAGCACTATGTCGTCTAGGTATACGAAGAGCTCATTGCCTTGCAAGCCTGGATAGGACTTGATCCGTCAAGCGTTGGAAGGTTGCAGGGGTGTTTTTTAGATCGAATGCGCTTGAACTCGTAGTGGCTATGTGGCGAAGAGAACGCTGTTTTCTGCGCGTCACTCTCGTCCATCCTGATTTGATAGAACCCTGATGCGAGGTCGAAGACGCTAAAGTACTTAGCGCCCTCGAGCTGGTCCAGGATTTCAGTGATATTGGGGAAAGGATACGCGTTTCCAACCGTTTTTTCATTCAGTGCACGGAAATCCACGACCATGCTCCATCTCTTGTTTCCTTTCGAGTCTGCTTTTTTAGAACGATCCACAAGGGGGAGTTGTAAAGTGAAACTGATGGTTTAATCATATTGTTCTTTAATAGATCTCTAACTTGTTTTTCGATTTCTTCCTTGTGAATCGGGGAATAGCGATATTGTTTCGTATGGATGGCCATAACGTCTGTGGTTGGTATTTTATATATCCGCACTTTTTCGTGCAAATTCGTGCACTGAAGTTGGTCGTCTGGCAACCGGAAGAGCTTAGGGTATTTTTTGATAAGCGAAAGTACGTGGTCGGTCTCTTCCTTGTTGAGGTATTGGAGTCGTAAAGAACCTCTGATCTCTTTCGTTCTGTCTCTATGTTTCTCGGATTGTATCGTACTGACCGGAGAGGTCTGAGTCGGGTGTGCCACTTCGCCCTTCCCTAAGGGAGGCTGGTGGTTCACTGGTGTTCTTGTTCGCGTTGCGTCTAATGCGGTTACCGATCGCAGAAGTATTTCGTATTCTTCTATCCCTATGGCAGGAATTGAAATTTTGACATCGAATTTTGTGCTATTGAGTATCCCGGTATAGGCGTTTCCGTCTCGATTCGTGACAAGAACTTCTCCTAAGTAGATATCCTCGCCGAGATTTATTCGCGGGACGTAACCTTCCTTAGTGTCCTGGTTACGAATACCTGCGCCAGTGCGCAGATGGTATGCCGGAATAGCCGTACGAGCCGGAATAGTAATTTGATAGAGTCGTGTGGAAGGTATCTCTCCCCTTGCCATTTCAAGGTTTGACTGTTAAACTTTAGCGATTCGGCTCGTTGCAAGAAGTCGTATCCTAAGATCCTTTCTTGGGAGATAGGAAACTGGTCGACGTTGTTATAATCGCGAATAATACCAGCGCTTTCGAAACACTTCTCGAGGAATTGTTTCGATTGCGCCACAACAAGGAAGCGGATGTGCAAGTGCGACGATAAGCACCACCTTGCACATTCTGCATTTAGGACCTCAATTTAAAACGCATTACACCATTACCAAATATGGTAATGTGCTTGTTGCCAGGCACCCCCTCCGACAAGTCTAAAACAATATTATAAAAGAGCGGAGAAGACCGCCCGAGGAAGACTCAACACCTCGGTCTCTCGCCTCGACATACGCGACCAACGCGCGGTTCGCACATTACTAATAAGAACGGGAGTAGTAATTAAACACGTACAAGTGTACTTATCAAATAAACCTTTTATATTTAAAACTACTCAACGTAGTACTATCATTGAATACATCTCGCACCCACCGCCACACACCCTGCCGCGCCCGCATCACCGATCTTGAACTTTTTCTTCGTGTCCCGGCAACACGGGCACGACAACGTGAAGTGTAATGGGGTTACCCATATATTTGATCTCCGCGGTTCCCATTGTTGAGACGTATCTATTTCTCCTCGTTCCGTATCTAAAATTGCAGCTCTGAGATCCTTTACGCGCGTTACGTATTTCAAAAACGTTTCACGCGGTCCTGAACGAATCAGTTCGGCGCGCAATTCGTCGGCGGACTTAGGTATTCCTAAGCCTAGTGTTAATAGATCGACTAACAACAGTGATCGTGCAACAGAGTCGCATGTTTCCCTGGCGACGGCTTGATAGGCGGGTCCTCGTAGTTTATGAATTTACAGGCGAATAAGATCCTATTTGGCCGAGGGGGGCACAGTTTCCTTGGCACGCTGACATGCTTCTAAGAATTTTGGAAGGAGCACATTGGAGTCGTCGAATACAGGTACCACCTCCAAAGCATCTCGAAGGGAAACGCGCGTATATCGGAAATCATCGCACGGATGATCTCGCCCGTTCACGTTTATAGGAGATGGCATGATATCGGGTTTCCTACAATTAGCTTCGCGACGTAGAGATTCTACTTGCTGGGTTAGTTCTTGGATTTGTTGCATTAAACGGTCGGAACTTGATTCGCGTGGCAGTTTCGTTCTATGCGATATCTTTAGTTCGCGATTGGAGGTTTTGTTCGATGCGAACGGAATTCGTGTTGGGAGCGGTGCACTTGGACACGGTGCATTTGAACACAGCCAATCACAGCACCGTGTGATTAGAGACATTTGTAGGGTCCCTTGGAACAGCGATTTGTGATTGGACTGTGTCCAATTGCCCCGTGTCCAACTGATATACACCCGTTCGTGTTCGCGTCGATTACATTCTCCTTCGCATTGATTTATAGCTTGGCCTTGTTCGGCCAGTTGGGCTTCCTTCTGTCTTAAATGTTCATGCAAAGTTTCGATTTCTTCCTGGTTATATTGTCTGCTTTCCATTGCGGCGGCAGCGCTACGTGTTGTAGCCCCCTTCCCGGTGGGCAACCTTGGATTAGTAGACATGACAATGTCGCGTGACCCTTAATGGATCCCACCGCTGTCAAAAATTTGTTACGTCCCCGTTCGACCGCGGCTGTGACGACTCGACAATGCTCGGGCCTTTGAGTTGGGAAACAATCGCTTAGTTTTCGGGTCGCTGAACCGCGTGGTTCTAACTGGGGATACGTGTGATCAAGGGTTACGGTGAGTTATTTACTTGATTTAATTGCCGATTTTGGTTATCGACTTTAGTAACCGACTTTGGTTATCGACTTCAGTTATAAACTTCTATTACCGACTTCTATTACCGTCTTCAGTTATCGACTACTTCAGTTACTGATTTTGGTTATCGATTTACCCTCAGTCTAACGTTAAGACGTCTATTTCTTTGTTAGCTACTCGACGGGCCCGTGCCTTGAGGAGAAGAATCTCCGAGCCTACTGCAGGTATGGTGGGAGGAGGCGATCCGGTGAGGATTGGTGCTCCGTAGTAGTAGTGCAGGTACTCCGGTCTCAGGGCTTTATAGAAAGCGAGTCGCGGATCCCGCGTCACAGCTGGATATTCCAGTATCAGTAATGAGGAGGGTCGATGAATTCGATCTTCCTTGGTTTATAAGGAGGTAGCTCGCGTGGCGCGGTATCACTATTTGTTCGCGATGTGACACTTGAGTGAGAGAAGTAGTCTTGGTACTTGGGATAAGGAGTGTAATCGACTAAATCAATCACTTTGCCGGAGTAGTAGCCTATGAGCGTTGTAATACCATACAATGATTTGAATCCACGCTTTTTCCATGTACCATCACCAGAGACTTTGAGATGTTTCTCTGCCCTTTCATGCTCAATATTTTTTTCGATCTCTTCTTTAACAGCTTTTTGTGAAAAAAAATCGAATGACGACTTAACTGCATGAATGTGCTCGACGATTTTAGTGTAACTACCTTGATTCAAATCAGTGCACATATCCATAAGATTGCAAAATACATTTATTCCTTCTCTTGCGACACCCAACAGTCTCATGACTAACACTATCCTTCGATTTATTTCGTAACCAGTATTAATAAAAGGTTCTGAATTTATTTCTTTATTACCGCACCGACACGTAACGACAATTTTAAAACCTAGGCCTCTCTACCCTGACTCTCCAAAACTTATTCTTTGCTTGCATGTAGAACAAATCAAAATGTCTGACAGAGCAGTAAAAACAGTGAAAAACTCAATAGTTCTGTATCCGTGCAAAGGATTTGTATGGATATCCTCACTGCTGACAGTCTTTAGTTTTTTTGCACTTGCACTTGCACCGTCACTTGTACTCGGCCCGAAACTCTATATATCTGTATATATGGTATATGGTATATATCTGTGAATTGATTCCCTTGATAACGTCTTTTTTTAGAACTTCTTCGAGCTATATTAGCTCTCGATCCTTTAGGATAGTTTGGCATTTTAACTTCGAAAATTCAACCGCATACGACAAATTTTCGAGCTAAACCTACAGTTACACGCTATATAGATATATATAATGTCCTACTAATATAATAAAACGGTATTTTCGCTTGAAATATTCTCAAGGACATCTGCTCTACCAGAACTAAGGTAAATGTCCCAATGCCCGGACATGTATCTATTTCCGGACACTCTTATTATTTTGAATATTTCTCTAAATATTTCATCTTTTAACGTACACTAAATGTAAATATTAAATATATATGTATGTATACCAATATATATATATATATATATATATATATATATATATATATATATATATATATATATATATATATATATATATATATGTATTGTACGTTGAAAGTTGAAATATTGATATTCAAATATAAAAATAATAACAATGTCCGGAGATTGGTACATGTCCGGGCATTGGTACATTTGCCTTAAAGGTACAAAAGGTCTACAAGGTAAATGTACCAATACCCGGACATGTACCAATCTCCGGACATTGTTATTATTTTTATGTTTAAATATGTATATTTCAACTTTCAACGTACAATACATACATATTGGTATACATACATTTAATATTTATATTTAGTGTACGTTGAAAGATGAAATATTTAGAGAAATATTCAAAATAATAAAAGTGTCCGGAATTAGGTACATGTCCGGGCATTGGGCATTTACCTTACAGAGGTATCGTGAAAGAGCGATTGCTCCGCCCCAAGCGCTCCGAGACCCTGACTCCCTATCTCACATGCCGTCCCGGCGCGCTCTCGAATATGTGCTATAACTTCGTAAATATTTCATATTTCGATTTCTCGATTTGCCAGTATACTCTCAATATATTATACTTTTGAAATATATGAAAAAAAAAATCGATTTTTGTAAAGAGTTTTCCCCCCTTAAAAAGAGGGAGGGATGTTATAATATAACTATTTTAATAACGATGTCGAAACGCCTTCAACGATGTCGAAACGACTTCAACGACATCGCATTGCTTCAACAAGACGTAAGTGCACGCGCTGCAGAAAAGCACCGTGTTGCATATTCCGAATTACGTAATCCTTCAGGCAACCACTAAGGTTGTCAACCCACTCCCCTTAACATTTCGGATAATATAGAAGAATAGAATCAGCCAACCCAAGAGACTTGTTCATTCGTTGGTATGCGCACGATACGCACGTAAATAGTATTATCAAGAACTGCGTTCTGATGTCACCACGGACATAACAGCTTTTATATTTGAGTAAATAGTGGTCAAATGATGAAAAATACAAACATTTTTTAAATCAGAATTTTATGATCTAAAATTTACTTTACAGTAGTGTTTTATAATTTGTAAAAAATATTATTACCTTTTAATATGCGTCTTTTACTTACAATATTTTAAGAACGTTGAATTCTTGATGATTAAATACAGAAATAATGGTTTTATGTCCCATATAAAAAAAGTATGTTCTAAAATTAATCCACGGATAACGTGGATATTAAACGATTGAGTGTACAGTGTTTATCCAAGAGAACAATGAATAAGAATATTTATACCAATATCCTTAGATAGCAAAATATCCGTTATCCGTAGATTATCTCTTATTCGCAGATATCTAGATGATATCGTCAGTATTGGATTACTAGAGCGGAAAATGAGTTCAAAATTTGCGAAATCCGAGAATTATATTCATAGGATACTTGGTTTCATCTATCTTTAATATGCCCGCCATTTACATGTCCGTGTAATTTATTTATAACATATGTGTCAATTAAACAAAAATCAGCTACTCTTTTAAATTATAATCGAGTATTATAGATTAAAGTAAATGAACACAGTAAATGAAATAATAAATAATCGCTATATTTATAACAATATTGATGTATTAAGTATATAATCCGCAAACAAACGATGTACAGATGAAAATTATTTTCTAATAATATCACTATGCGAGGGAGTATCCTCGCAATTTTTAACTATATAACCTGTATTCGTAACTCGCAGAGGTAACGTTAGTAAGCGTATTTTCTCGTTTGTTGTGCTCTTACTTTTTACAAATATGTATGGAAATGGATTGTGATTCTTAATTCCATTCTCTGTACATTAATCATTATACATATACTTTATGTAGTCGGCAGATTCTTTCGAGTCTCGCCGCTCATAGTGTGTATATAAGAGGTACCGAGAAATAAAAGGTATCTTTTAAAAATAATTTTATTGCTTTATTGCATCCTACAGCGTTCTACTGCTGAAGTTGCAAGTGCTTCGAAGACAAAAATTTTGTCTCGAAGGAGGATTGAGTCTAGAATTTGCCTTGAAAGCAAGAGCTTTGTATCATAAAGGCGATCTAGAACTCATTTAGAACTGTCTAAAACCTCTTGATAGTGGTTTTTCCACTGGGGGTATAGACAAAGTGAGCGTAACACTTGTATGTGTTACTTATATATCGCAGTACACCATTTTTCGACGTAAGTACATATAGTACGTTGTACATATTGCTATGTCGTGTACTATGATAACGCACTAGCGAGACAAGAGCAAAGTGCAGAAAAACGCTATCATAACGTACCTATCTAAAGATACGACTTACTTGCGCATCAGGTATGCAAGCATCATATGTACTACGTTCGTTGTTATGTAACTGATAAGCGGACTAGTTTGCCACATTGTTATATATAGCGATGATTTATGTTTTCATTTACTAAAACTTCTCCTGAAACGTCTCTCATATGATATTTACTAAAGATACGCGTACGCGTGGATGGCGTGCATATTTCCAATTAATTTTTGAAAAATAGTTTTTCTAAATATACTTTTTTATTGAATTGAATATACTTTCTTTAAATTAAATTTGACATAAAATATTATATAATAATATAAAATAACATTTAATTTGGTAATAAACCATTTCAATCTTCTTAAAAAAAGTTGTAAGTGATAGAGATATTTTAACAACAAAACTTTTAGGAAAATTCTGTGAAGTAAATTTAAGGCATAAAACTTCTGTTTATAAAATTGTTTTTTTCTTTGTTTTGTTGTGCTTGTGGTGAGATCGGGCAGGGGGTTAATAATTAGGCTCTGGTACACAGGCACGGATAAAGACAAAGGTGGCCATGAGTGAAGGAATCTTGAAATAAATATCTTACAACTTTATTCAACTGTTGTTCTTCTTCTCCTTGGCTTATAGTCTGGCTTATAGTTTGGCTGACACTCGCTTCGTTCGCGGGTTCCGGTTACAATTTAGTCGACGCTCGCTTAGTTCGCGAGTCGCGTTTATAATTACTGATATTATGTATCGTGCGCGTACTTCGACTAGACAAGTTCTCTTTGAGTGGTTGGTTCTACTCTTTTATATTATCCGCGTAATTAGGTTACCGGTTGATACCAGTGATTACTTAACGGATTACGTATTTATCAAAAGTGTAACGCGATGCTGTTCTGCAAAGCGTGCACTTTTGCTTTTTTGCAGCGTTTGTAATTCTACTTTCTATAATTCGATCAAAGTGTTATTGGAACAATGGCACACTACAACATCCCTCCCCTCTTTTAAAAAGAAAACGAAGTATTTACGACATTTTTGCTATTTTGTGCTCGTTCTTAGCCTATGTATTTTTATTTTTCCCGTTTACAGTTTATTATAATTGTTTATACTTATTTCTATTTTACAGACTTATTTTCCGGGTACAGTTTTATTTTACAATCGTTTATTAGTGTTCGTGTATTTTTAATTTATACTTGAAACTGTAACTGTGTTTATTTTACTGTAACTATGTTTACTACTTCATGTAACTTGGTTTCATATAGTCACGTCCCTGCAAGGTTCTGTGACGCACACGACGGGAGCGGCTCCGCCGTGATGAGTTTTTAGGTGGTCGAGTGTCGAGTTTCCGTAAAAGCTTGCCTTTACAGGGTATTTTAGACTGGGTCGACGGGATAGATGGACGAATAATAGGAGGTAACGAAAGACAAATAAGGTACTTAGAAATAACAAAAAGAATTTATTAATAATCACGCGGTACACTATCAGGACATCTTCGAGATGGCAATGTTCTACACGCGGGCGCTATCGGAGGGCGGTACGCGTCGAATCGCTTGGGTCTAGTTACAATGATGAGTAGTTGCGACTTACATTTGCTGCGGTCGATGAAAATTTTCGATAAATCGTCTGTAGTATCCGGCTAATCCTATGAAGGATATGCTTAATATTTGTAGGTACTGGAAAATTTGTTACGGCATCTAATTTCTTTGGATCTGGAAAAATCCCATTTTCTGAAATTATATGTCCCAGATATATTACTTCTTTTCGAAGAAATTCGCATTTATCCGGCTGTAGTTTTAGGTTGTAATGTTGTATTCTTTGTACTACATAAGTCTTTTGTTATGATTTTTGATACTATTACCATAGATGACAATATCATCTAAATATGCTAAGCATTTGATTCCTTGTAGTCCAGCTAATACGGAATTCATTAATCTTTGAAATGTCGCTGGTACGTTCTTTAGTCCAAAAGGCATTCGATTGAATTCATAGTGTTCTGTTGGTGTTGAGAAAGCAGTTTTATTTTTATCTTGTTCCGTCATTGATATTTGATCATATCCGGAAGCTAAATCCAGAGTGGAAAAATACTTGGCGTCTCCTAATTGATTTAAAATATTGTTGATATTTGATATTGGGAAGGAGTTTCCTATTGTTAAATCATTTAATTTTCTAAAATCGACCACTATTCGTAGTTTAGTTTTTCCCGATGGGTGCGTTCTTTTAGGCATCGGATGCAGCAGTTCTTGCAGTAATTCGTTCTTTTAGCACGACTGCGCAGTCGACTGCAGCGCAGATTGTCGTTCTTTCAGCAATGGATGCGCAGTGGATTCGCAGACGATTAGAATTAGCTGCGCAGCCGGCTGCGGACTGCGTGATTGTGAAAAAGGCGGACAAGTATAAAAATATTGCAAGTAAAATTAAAATTTATTAAAATGTGCGATCAAAACGTATATTTTTATGTATCGCCGTCGGGTGAAAAATGTATCATTGACGCTTCAAAAGCACAAGAGTTCCTGAATTGTAAGTTTTGTATTGTAAATATAATTTAATTATGTGCAGATTTTATATATAAGATTACTTTTCTTTTTATTCTTTCGATGTAGCTAATATGAAGGATGTACAGACGACTGGCAAGAATCTTGCTTACAATGCAGAAAAATCAATTATATTGGAACCTGCAGGTATATATACCTAGATAGCACAGAGAATTAAAAAAGAATTCAGTCGTATGTCACCAATTCTGAGTTCATTTTTAGATGCAAAAAGAATTCTTTTCACTGGACTGAACTATAAAAAATTCTTTTTGCATCTGGAAATAAACTCAGAATTAGTGACATACGACTAAATTCTTTTTTAATTCTTTTTGAATTCTTTATGCTATCTGGGTATTTATAATGGTTTTAGATTTAATTTATAATTTCAGGTTATGGAAGCTTAAAAATAAACTCAATCGATTTGTTTTGCTTTGAGTGTTGACAACCCAGTCAGAAATAATAATGGAATCAACGTCGAATCGATACCGATTTGACGCCAATTTCATGATTTCAACGTCAATTCGTGGTTGATTCGACGTCGATTTTATTATCATTTTTGGCTGGTGAATGTACTTTCTTAATTGTGTTATTCGATTCATGAAATATTATAAGAATTATACATTTATATGTAAAATATATAATGTTTTGATGCATTGAGATATAATATTCATGTTTTCAGAATACATTGCAAATAATTTTGATACTTCGGCGAGTTCAAATCCTTTTCCTTCTGCTAAGATATTCCAAGAGTCATCTTTTGAATTTCATACTGCCAAAAGAAAGTCAGGTAATAATAATTGGCGTTTCTAGAAATTATTGTTTATTTAATCAAAATTAATATTATTATGTTTAATCGTACATGGATTTTTACAGATAATATACTGAATAATTGGTCACCTGCAGAAGACTTGCATTTGATGACCTTTTTAGAGATTCAAAATGCAAAAAGACTAAATATTGGGAAAAAATAAATGTAGAATTTAAAAAACATGGATATATGCATTCTGCTGCTGATTTGCAAGCAAAATGGAAAAATCTTTTGGTGACATATAACAGAAATGTGGATAAGATGAAGAAGTCTGGAGAAAGTGCAATTACTTGGGAATATTTTGGATTAATTCATGCAGTCCTTGGTCGCAAAAAAAATGTCTGCCCATTACCAGAAACCTTGGGATCTACATTTTACATCCCAAGAAATCCAATCTATTCTGCAACAATTTGTAATATTACTGATAAAAGTCTATTAGCGGTTCATAATGCTGATCTTCTAAGTGATAGTGATACAACACAATGCTTCGATGAAATTGAATTCACCTATCAATACAATATTTGATAATAGTCCATCTAGCAAACAAAAACTTAATAATAAGAGATCTCGTGAAGATAAACTGCAACAATTTAAAAAAATTAGGTGGGAAGAAAAAAAGGAAATAGAACGAAATAAAATAGATGCAATAAATAATCTTGCAGCTGCATTGAAAGAATTTAAAAAATGACTTTGAAAAATAATATCTAAAATGATATCTAAAATATGACTTTTATATTACTTTTTACTTTATACATTTTAAATATAATTATTTTTAAAAACTTATATTTTGATAACACTGTTAATTATATTAAAAAATATGGTTATGTTCCTTTTATATAATATATATATATATATATATATATATATATATATATATATA
>NW_022639527.1:131932-137261 GCF_010583005.1 Odontomachus brunneus | reverse complement strand
TATATACATATATATATATATATATATATATATATATATATATATATATATATATATATATAACTTATATATACTACTATATATATACTACTATATATAAGTTAAAAATGATAAATGTGATCGTACTATATCGAATCACAAAGTGACTGATCTTTAAGTTTATTATATAGATTTTGTTTTCACATTTATAATATTTTTATATTTCACATTTATAATTTTTACATATATAATCTTTAAGATCGAAATTTGATAATATATTTTATATGTAATACAGGTTTACACAGAAGTGTTAATTACTTTTTGAAATAAATATGAATAAAAATAAAAAAGACAGGCTTAAATAAATATTTTTATTTATAGTTTTATTTAGAAGATTAAAATTCAAACTATCACGTTTACGTCAAGTTTACAGTCAGTTTCTAATAAACATAGTTTATATTATTCACATAACGCGATACAAAAAATCCACTATTTCGTTTCGCTTGTCAGCTGCACCGTCAACAAAAGCATTCCCTCTATTTGCTTCTCTTTCATCTTGTTGATTTTCCTGTACATTATCATAAAAGTCATATGTATCATTGTATATAATACAAATATTATGTAAAATACAGCATGCAGTAAGTATAGTCTGCATCTCGTTCATGAGAAACATGTGTAAAAATTGCAGTCTGCGAAATCTTCCTTTTAAAAGACCAAACGCTTGCTCAATGACAATTCTTTTGGAACTTAGTTTTGTATTGTAATTGGTCTGTCTTCGAGTTAAATGCCCATTGTCACGAAATGGAGTCATTAAGTATGAATGCAACGGATATGCGGAATCTCCTAGTAGATGCGTTCCTTCAGGTATTCAATAGGTATCCAGAGAGTCCAATAGGTCGTGGTCTTATAGTATCATCTGCAAGACCACGACCTATTGGACTCTCTCGCCATACTCTACTATCATGTGATGAACCAGGCCATCCCACAAATACATCGATGAATTTACATTCGGCATCAGCGATACCTTGTAAAATTATGGAATGAAATCCTTTTCTGTTGTAGTAACTGGCCGGATCTTCTATCGGTGCAGGTATTGGAATGTGTGCACCATCAACTGCACCGACAACGTTTGGGAAACTATGTCCTGTCCTTAAAGTTGTAAATTTGTCTTTGATACGTCTGAATTCTGCCTCTGATGGCCAGTGCAGATATTCATTTGCAAGTCTGAGCAAACATCTGCAGATGTAAAGAAAATGTTTATGTGCATTGCTTCGAGTGATGTTGAAGCGATCGCCCACTCCACGAAATGATTCTTGATTCGCTAAAATCCATAGTATCAATAGCAGTGATTTCTCAATGGATATACCATGATTACCTAGTCGAACTTTCTTTGCTCTACACTGAGGTAATATATCATGTCTCACAATCTACAAAAATTTTAAAATATAAAATTATTTTAAAACGACATTTTTAATAAATAAATAAATAAAAATATTGTTAATAATGTTAGACTTGCATGAAATGCTGTAATATAGTAACATATCTCGAAAGATGTCCGACAAAGTCGAAAGTGACTTTTAAAAGTATCTGAAGCCATTCTAGCAATAACTTGCATGTAATGCTTCATCTTTACGATTTGTCTCCTCTCCTATAAACATATTTTATATTATTATATTTATATTCAATATAATAAAATGAGACAATAAAGTTGTATATGAATTGCACACTTAACCACTTCATCTGAGCTGTTAGAAATACTAGAATCACTATCCGTATTTTCGTTAACTAAATCCTCAATTACAATCGGTAAAATGTTACGTAGCACATCAATTATGATATCCATTTTATTGTCACGTCTTAGTTGATTTTAAAACGTGTTAATTGTCCTTTTTGGGTCAATGGATTTAACCACTTTACCCTGGGATGGACAAGTTCGTGTAATTGTGTGTGATTAAATGTGTAAATGTAAATGTGTGTACAAAATAATTATTTTACTTACTGATTCTGGTTGATTCTTTCTTTAAGAAATTTTAAATTACTTGAAGTGCTTCTCGTGCTATAGTTATAGAGAGACTGAAGAGCTTGCGATCGGACTTAAGAGGTTGGAGAAGGTTTGGGAATGTAACGTGACACTTAGGTCAGAGGATATGTTAGGAAACAAACCTTTATCTTCCCAGTATCTTATTTACGACTTTAATGTTTTATCTTAATGATCCATTTGTTATATGTATTGTTTGTTTTTATACGTTTGATTAATTAATTATAACTGACTGATCGATTGTCTAATTGACTGATTCCTTATCTTTAGTCTGATTTTTGTTTCTATTATTACTTCTTGTTTCAAGTTTGATTTTTGTCTTACTATTCTCTTACGGACTGTCACTACTTCTACTTTTTACTTACTACTGGTTTTTTTATGTGCTGTCGCACCCGCTTTTATAGGCAGGTGGCGAGATACCCCCGCGTGAGTTCTCACCACCTTTTAGTAGAAGGGGGAAGATGCTTCTCACGATATGTGAGTAATAATCAATAGTGAAATTTCGACACCTTATTATCAGTCCATTGTTCTTTGACCACCCAGGGCATTTATTGCATTCCTGGTGGTAACATAAGGTGCACTCGGTCGAGCTAAAGAGAAGTTACGTCGGACGTAACATTATTGATATTTACACCTCTTTTGTATGATTTTTCTTAAATTTTAAATCGCCACGTGTTTGAGAACACACAAGCGCAGAACTTCGTTCTCTCAAATCAGCTGCGCAGCCGGTAAATCAGATACGTTGCGGCTGCTAAACCCGATGCCTAAAAGAACGTACCCGATGCGTCAGTTTTTTTTGGTACGACTAATAAGGGTGCATTCCATTCACTTGCGCTATATCGTATTATTTTATTATCTAGCATTTCTTTTATTTGTCTGTTAACTTCTTGTTTATGCGTTTCGGGTAAACGGTACGGTCGTATGTTTATTGGTGCTGCATCAGCTTGTGTGGTAACTTGATGCTCCACAACTGTAGTATGAGTGAGGCTATCTCCTTCAAGAAAGAATGTATCATTAAAATCTTCACATATTTCGTATATCATTTTTATTTCTTCATTATTTAAATGCTGTAAGCGTAATTGTTTCTTTAATTTTTCTGTTCGTGCCAATTGCTCGCTGTTTTTCTGTTCAGTAAGCAGGTTTATTTTTGTTGTATCATCTTCCGTTTCTTCTAATGCTACATATGGTGTGGCTATTTCTACAATGTTTTCAGTGGTATTTATCACTGTTGCAGGGCACTTATGATTGCTTGCTTTAATCAAGCAATTTCCAATAAAAATTCCTGACAAAATCTCCTCTGCCGGAATAATTCCTTCTTTGTTTGAACTGTTATAATCGCGAACAATATTAGCGCCGTTGGAACGCTTCAGGAGGAACCGTTTCGACTGCGCTACAACAAGGAAGCGGATGTGCAACTGCTGCGCTAAGCATCACCTTGCACATTCCGCATTTCGGACTTCGAGCCGAACCACACCAAATAATTACCAAATATGGTAATCTCCTTGTCGCCAGGCACCCCTTCCGACAAGACTACACAATATTATAAAAGAGCGAAGAAGACCGCCCGCGACAGAATTAATACTTCGGTCTCTCGCCCGCGACGAACGTATCCGTCGCGTATCATTACCATAAAATAGGGAGTTAAAATAAGATACATCAGTCATAGTTATAATAAAGCCTTTTATATAAAAAGTGTGACTACATTTTTTCTAAACGAACTCACTTCCCATCGCCACGCACCTTGCCGCGCCTGCACACCGATCTCGAACTCTCGTTCGCGCCCAGCAATAACAGGGCACGACATAACTTACTGTAGCCTGTATTATATTCTCACTACGCGCGGGAAGGCTATATATTTGATATGGTATTAATGGCAAGTTTCATCCGGAAATTTTCATGGTCTTTTCCTTATAGTCGAACTTGGCATGACGTGCTTGTAGGAAATCAATTCCTAGTATTCCTTCGTAGTCTATGGGGAAATCGTCCCTTACTACATATAGTTCCATTTCTCGTTGCTGCTTTCCTAAGTTTACCGTAGCATTTATTTTTCCCAATGTATAGGCTTGATGTCCGGTGATACCCGTTAGAGTTAGCTTTTCTCCAATCATTGGCGTATCATCCTCTAATGTTTTTATTTTTATTAAGCTTATGGCTGATCCTGTATCTACCAGAAACGGAATTTTCTGTTGTTTTGCTTCCTTTATTGGTAATATTATTAGATCGAATGTGGCATTATTTCGTGTATTCTCTTTAACTTGATTGACGCGATAATCTTGTATTCTACTTTGTCTATTTTTATTTTTGTCTTCCTGCTAATTTCTAGTCTTAGGTTACCGGTCTAATTACCCAACAGAAAACCAAACCAACAGAAAATCAAAACATGTAACGCGATGTTTTATACAGCGCGTGCACTTTTGATTTGCTTGCCGTATTGCGCATGTTCGTTTATGCAACACGTGCATTTCGGTTGAAACGTCTTTTAACGTTTCATCATGGTTTGTTCTACATAACAGGAGCAACACCAAAAGAAGAAAGAAGAAACGAAGAAAATCCTGGACCAAGTACTGCACCAGCAACAATACATGAAGAAATATCAACTAGACAACAAACTCAAGACACAACACAAACCAACACAAACACTGACATAATTTCAGATACACAACAAAATACTCGTAATGAAGTACCAAGTCTATACCCAAGGTTATTTTAATATCTTATCCGTTATTTTATATAATATTTTGTCTATTATTTTACATAGAAATGAAATTACTGCAAGGAGAGGAAAATAAAGACTTCCATGAATTCTATGGACCAATCGATGAGGTAAGACCCATCGACCACTTTGAAATGTACGCGTTCCTTGTAGCGAGCATACGCATGGAGGCAACCAATCCAGAAGAGACGATCTACGTCAAACCAGCAGACTGGACTGGGCAAAAAGTGAAGCTGTGCGGACCATACTGGCACATTATAGGACAACCAGAAGAATATACAATTTTACGAAACAAAACTTATTCTGCTTAGTTCCAGAACTAAATCAAGATATAACTTTAAGATACAAAACATGAAAATTAGAAATTAGAAAGTAGAAAATTTTTATTCCAAAGAAGAGTGGGAGCGCGCGATTGTAACTATTGCATTGAAGAATTTTTGCAAAATCCTGAACGGATGCATACCGAACCAGAAATAGAAGTAATCAGAAGATACTAAAAAAAAAGGTAGTAGTAGCACACATTCATATAAATTACATTAGTATAAATATTTATATATATATATATATATATATATATATATATATATATATATATATAT
>NW_022639527.1:129981-131905 GCF_010583005.1 Odontomachus brunneus | reverse complement strand
ATATATATATATATATATATATATATATATATATATATATATATATATATATATATATATATATATATATATATATATATATGTATATAAAACTCATATAAATAAAATTCATACATTTTCAATAATTAAATCTATTATTATTATATTTATTATTATATAATATATATATTTACTATTGTATCACATATATCCATTAAGAAATATACTTATATTACAGACACTAGTTAACCACATTCATTTTACACAACACGCTCATACATGATATCATTATTTAAATATACCACGCATGACTTAAGGGGGAAGATGTTACGTCCGACATAACTTCTCTTCAATTCGATCAAGCGCACCTCCTCCTGTTACCATTAGGAATGCGATAAATGCCCTGGGTGGTCAATGAACAATGGATTGATAATAAGGTGTCAAAAATTGTGCGGACCGTGTTAGCATTTAGCTGGTTAACCAGAGGAGTACAACATTCTACTGACTAAACAAACACTTGTTATGTTTAGTCAGGGAGCTAAACCCCTGAGATAACACTGAAGTGTGATGCGTGTAAAAAACTTTTATTTAAAACAAAAAACGGGGCTCGCAATTGTCAGGAATGTATAGAGGAATTCTTACAAGACCCCGAACGAATTCATAGTGAACTAGAAATAGAAGTGATTAGAAGATATTAAAAACAAAAGTAGTATTGTTATAATCGTTAGTATTATTTTTAGCGTTGCCGAAACGTTTCGTAAGAAACCGCCTCGACAGCGCTACAACATTATTATGATTATGCAAGTGCTACGCTAAGCGTCGCCTTGAAAATATATTATAACATATTGGGGACAGGTCAGCACTAAATGCAACAACTCTCTAGTTGTTTAAACACCCCCTCCTATGACCTAATTATATATTATAAAAAGACCAGAGAAGAACGTCGAACAGGGTATTGCTCCTCCGGTCCTGCGGTAGTAACGTACGCGACCGTTAACCTTCACTAGTTATTAGAACTCGGGAAGTTATTACAAGAAGTGTATTAAAGTTATTTATTGAAACTACATCATTCCGCCTTTGTACTCTCGACCAACCGATCCCGAACCTACTCTACGCGCCCCCTCCACTTGGAGCACAACAAAATTGGTGGCAGTGGTGGGATTGGTGTCCGCCGGGGCCTAGGTGCTACCTGTAAAAAGAAACTACGGGTTAGAAAAGTGATGTAAAAAAAAAAAAAAAAGAGACGATACAGTCGGAACCAACAAGTGACGTGGGATATTTTTTGTTATTATTATTTATATATTTTCTTGCCCCTCGTAGTCGGGGATTAGCATTAATTTGTAAAGCTTGAACGATTAAGATAAAGAATATTATATTTCCTATTATAGGATTAAGTATGGCATAATAATACTGGTGTTTTATTACTATTGAGCCACCAGGTTTTTATGTAATCTAGAGGCATCTGATCTATATAATGTAATATAATTTTAGTTTCGTCAGATTTTTATATAATACGATATTTAGTTTAAATGGTGGTCGTAGTGTGAGAGTGCCCTTATTATCTAAGTACGATATGAATATGTAAGAGTTGAAATATAATAAAAGATTTTAGTTTTCATCATCGAGAAGAGTTGTGTTAATATGGGGTATGTCGTTTGGTAACAGGGTTAGTTCTATAAGGTCATTTTTCCTATGATCAAAAATTAAGGTGTTAATGTCGACGGGGTCTACCTCTGATTCATGTTTTATGAATGTAATCAATTCTATGTATAATGAATAGCATTTAAAGCATTTAATTAAAGGCCGGCTTTCGGCTGTGTTTGTGCCGCATCTAATGCATGGCATGATTAAAGGTTGGTTGGATATAAAGCCATGTCATTCGGCGATATCATATTCAGGGGGATAATCTAAACTATAAACGCAATTAACGCATAAGGCTTCGTTT
>NW_022639527.1:129488-129971 GCF_010583005.1 Odontomachus brunneus | reverse complement strand
TATTCAGGGGGATAATCTAAACTATAAACGCAAGTAACGCATAAGGCTTCGTTCGATTCGTGCTGGGCGGTGTATGCTAAAGCGATGGTACAATGTGTCGAGTCGAGTCCAGGGAATGCTTTATCGAAAGGATGTTTATATGGTACTGGGGGTCTCGGTCGGCACATCTGAAAAGTCAATTTTTATGACTTTGTTAGTAAAATGGCTATATATTATGGAGGTTAGTGTGCTCGCATTGCGTCCGTTGCTCTGGAGCATGTCAAGGATTCGCCTGTATTTATGGAAACACGGGAGACAATATATAATAGGTTCTATTATTGTGAGATTATGATGGCAATTTAAACAGTAAGCTAATTTTAATTGCCCTAAAGCAAAGCTATGAAAAATGCCGTATTTTAGTCCTGATGGGAGTGATTTTCGAATATAACATTTGGTGCATAAGGCGCCTAGTTGGTTTTGATATTTATATCCTTCTAGTATGAT
>NW_022639527.1:128810-129125 GCF_010583005.1 Odontomachus brunneus | reverse complement strand
TATTCCGCTAGTGAATGGTGCGATCTTTCAATGGAGCCTTGAGATTGAGGGTGATAGGCTGTTGTCTTATATTGTTTAATGCCGAATTTTTTTGAAAGGTTCCTCATTAAAGAGGTTAAGAAATTAGAACCTTGATCGGTTAGAAGAGCTTTGGGGGCTCCATAAATGCAAATAAAATTTTTTGTAAAGGCATCTGCTATTGCCAATGAGGTTGTTTCGCTCAAAGGGATTGCTACTGAATATTTTGTAAGTAAATCTTGAATTGTTAAAATGTGTGTATTTCCCTTGTCGGTTGTGGGCAATGGTCCCATTATG
>NW_022639527.1:125008-128800 GCF_010583005.1 Odontomachus brunneus | reverse complement strand
TCGGTTAGAAGAGCTTTGGGGGCTCCGTAAATGCAAATAAAATTTTTTGTAAAGGCATCTGCTATTGCCAATGAGGTTGTTTCGCTCAAAGGGATTGCTACTGAATATTTTGTAAGTAAATCTTGAATTGTTAAAATGTGTGTATTTCCTTTGTCGGTTGTGGGCAATGGTCCCATTATATCTAATGCGATTTTATCGAAGGCGGCACCGGGGGTGTCGGTAATAATCATGGGTTGTTTAATTTTGATTCGCGTTAATTTTTTCAATTGACATTCTCTACATCGTTGAATAAATTTTTGGATATCTCTTTTCATATTGGGCCAGGAATAATTTGTACGTAGTCTATTATATGTTTTTGTAATTCCTTTATGTCCGCCTATGGCAGATGAATGATTTTCGTCTAAGTACATGTCTGTTTTCTTCTCTAGGAGTTTGAATTAGTCCCTTGCAAATTGTTATATTAATATTCTTGTCTTCAAAATGTTTTATTAATTGTTTTTGAATATAACTCCAGGGAATGTCATCAAAATAATCCGTTTTCCGAATACTAAATGATTTTAAATTTATTTCTCCTATTACGTCTAGGAGGGATTTAATGCAGTTCTTTACGTTATCTGAGTCAATGATTGTTTGACTATCTAATTTAATAGGGAGTGAAATTAAAACCTTAGTGCCGAAGGCATTTACTTTAGCTCTTTCTAAATTAATATTTTCATATTTTGGAAGGCGTTCGGCTTGTTGGTGTTCCTTTGCACCGTTATCATATGGAGTTCCGTTTAGAGTTATAAATATTACTTGATTATCATTTCGTGATAAAAGTGCCTCACGTGTCTCGTTAATTTTTACAAGGGGTTGAGGTCGCGGTAAATTCGCGGGTACAGAATTTGATTCAAATATTTCTTCATCTTCACTACTCTCGGTTTCTTCTATAAATTCTGTGTTTGATTGTTCTTCATCTGAGGTTGAAAATATATTTTCCCATCCTATATTTTGCATCTCGGGCGGGTTTGAATTATTAATATCGTTATCGTCATATGGTATCTCGATTTCTACGATGGATTCTATATCTTGAGGGTCTTGAATATTAGTTGGGGGAAATGTAAATATTTGATTCGTTTCTGTGGGAGGTGATGGTTGGGCATTATCGTCTAAACTCTCAACTGGGGGATGACCTTGTAAAGTGCTCGAATTATCGCGAGTGTTACTATGTTGCTGCCTACTGGGTGCGGTTCGGTAAGAAAACAAGGATTCATTAGAAGATTCATTAAAAATGGAAGGATCTGGAATGGAGAGAGGATTACTCGAGGCGATCGGAGGATTTCTTGATAAAGCGTCTGCATTGCTGTTGAGAGTACCCTTTTTATATTGAATTTCAAATTCATATTCAGATAATTTAGTGCGCCATTTCCATAAACGCGACGAGGGGTCTTTAATTGAATTTAACCACACTAAAGGTTTGTGGTCTGTAATGATTTTGAATTTTCTGCCATATAGATAAGGTCTAAAATGGTTAATACAGTAAATGATAGCTAGACATTCCTTTTCAATGGTTGAATATTTCTGTTCTGCTGGATTTAATACTCTAGAAGTATAGGCAATAGGAAGATCCTTTCCTATTGGTCCTTGGCTTAAAATTCCGCCCACGGCATAGCCTGACGCGTCTGTTGTTAAATTAAAGGGACGAGAAAAATCTGGATATTGTAAAAGTGGCTCCGTGGTTAAAGAATTGCGCAATATTTCAAACGCTGTGTTATGCTGTGCGTTCCATAAAAATTGTTTGTCCTTTTTTAATAAATCTGTCAAAGGTTTGGCTATTTTAGAAAAACTAGAAATGAAGCGTCGATAATAGCCGGCGAGTCCCAAGAACTCTTTAATATTTTTTTGTGTTTTGGGCACTGGGAATTCCTGTATTGATTTAATTTTAGAAGGATCGGGTCTCACTCCGTCCGAACTTATAATGTGACCTAAATATATTACCTCATGTCTCAAAAATTCACACTTATCAGGTTGTAGCATTAAGTTTGCTTTTCTTAATCTTTTCATTAATCTTTGAAATTTAACGCGATGTTCTTCTAAGGATCGAGCATAGATTACGATGTCGTCCATGTATACAAATAATTCGTTGCCTTGTAATCCTGCCAGTACATTATCCATTAATCGCTGAAATGTAGCCGGCGCGTTTTTAAGTCCAAATGGCATTCTTTTAAATTCGTAGTGACCATACGGGGTGCTAAAGGCTGTTTTAGGTGCGTCTTTTTGTGACATTGGAATTTGGTGAAAACCGGATGCGAGATCTAGTACAGAAAAATATTTTGCATTGCCCAATTGGTCTAAAATATCTGTAATATTAGGCAGCGGATACGCGTCGCCTATTGTCTTTTCATTTAATAATCGGTAATCTATTACCATTCTCCATTTTTTATTTCCATGTGAGTCTGCCTTTTTTGGCACTATCCAGAGTGGCGAATTATAAGGTGAATTTGAAATTTGAATTATATCTTTTTCTAATAAATTGTTAACTTGTCTGTCTACTTCTTCCTTATGCACAGGTGGAAATCTGTATTGTTTAACATGAATGGGTACTTCGTTTATTGTAGGAATTGAATGCTCAGCGGAATTTGTGATATCTAACTGTTCGCTGGCTAAATAAAATCTGTCTGAATTTTCAAGAATTAAGGATTTTATGTGGTATTTCTCTTCATTATTTAAATGGTCAAGGCGTAATAATCTTAAAATTTCAGCTTCTCTCGACGCTGCAGAATAGGAGCTTGAATTGGGAATGGTATTAAAAGGACCATAGGCCGTCGGGATCCCTCGGGTCTCAACAGCAACACAGACAGTCGCGGGCCCTCGGTCGCAACTATTCAGTGTATCCAAAAAAATGGAATTAAGAGAACTTTCGTGAGCGTGATCAATTAATTCAGAGTTTGAAGGGGAAAAGAACGGACCGTGGGTACCGGCAAGCCCTCGGGTCGCGGTACCAACACAAGGATCCCCATTACCTCGGCCGGAGACCTCCTGTGTATCCAAAATATCAAAGTCGAGTAATTCGACATGGGGGATTTCAGCATTGATCACCTCTGAAGTTGTATTAAAAATGGGTAAGTATGCCTTGCCTTTATGATTAGTGACTACGGCGTCACCTAAGAGTATGCCGTCTTTAGATTTTAAACGCGGAAGATACCCTTGGGATTTCTCAGGGTTAGTAATTATGACACAAAAGGGTGCTACAGTACGCGGTTGAATTTCCATATGTTCTACCTCGGCGAACGGAATGCATACTGTGTCACAAAAAATTGAATTCTCTTTATAATTAATAGTCGCGTCATGTTGGATAAAGAACGCGGTGCCTAAGACACCGTGTTGTTTAAGTGAAAAATTCTCGGGTAAAATATGAAATTACGTCATTTTTACACTATATTACTACACTAATAAATAACTTCCTCTCGACTCACGGTTCTCTACCAGCCCAGGCTATTGTCGGTGTATGCAGGCAGGCCTAAAACAAAAACGAGAACATAACGTTTTTTTTGTGTCTGAGTGGTCACAAGGACGTTACATAAAAAATCTATCCCACCGCTGCCACCAGATTTTTTATGTAACGTCCTTGTGACCACTCAGACACAAAAAAACGTTATGTTCTCGTTTTTGTTTTAGGCCTGCCTGCATACACCGACAATAGCCTGGGCTGGTAGAGAACCGTGAGTCGAGAGGAAGTTATTTATTAGTGTAGTAATATAGTGTAAAAATGACGTAATTTCATATTATACTTTATTGTGAATGGGAAATAAT
>NW_022639527.1:124924-124998 GCF_010583005.1 Odontomachus brunneus | reverse complement strand
TCACCTAAGAGTATGCCGTCTTTAGATTTTAAACGCGGAAGATACCCTTGGGATTTCTCAGGGTTAGTAATTAT
>NW_022639527.1:124811-124914 GCF_010583005.1 Odontomachus brunneus | reverse complement strand
ACGTCAAACAATTATAATTATTGTAATAATAATAGTTGTTATAATAATTGGAAAGTGATAATAAAATTTAAGTTGAGTTAGCGGTAATGAATCTCTTATAATC
>NW_022639527.1:124551-124801 GCF_010583005.1 Odontomachus brunneus | reverse complement strand
TTATTTGACAAGCCTTGTAATATGTATGACTTGAATGTTTTAAGTAGCAGTGGAATAAAAAAATGAATTATAATATTTAATATAATATTGATTGAATAATAATAATAATAATGGGAGAATAAAGAAATATATTTGCAGAGAGAGAGAACAAGAAAGGGAAAGAAAGAAAGAGGGAGAGGAAAAGAAAGAAGGAAAGAAAGAAAGAGGGAGAGGAAAAGAAAGAAGGAAAGAGAGAGAGAGAGAGAGGGAG
>NW_022639527.1:124230-124537 GCF_010583005.1 Odontomachus brunneus | reverse complement strand
GAATAATTCGCTATCGTTTCCGAATTGTAGTAATATCGTGTAGTAATGTGTAATTTCTCCCGAACAAATGCTTCGTCGCAACGGGTCGGCGAGACTAGTTAATACAGAGGTTAAAGTGTAAAATTATATGTATCACTCTCTTTGTGTAAAAATTATGTGTCGCAGAATAATATGTGTGTGTCTGAGAAAAATGTCGAGTAACTACTGACAGAATTATGTGTAGCACTGTGTGTGAAATTACTGCGCAAAAATCTATACGTGTTACTGTCTGGAAAAATTGTTGAAGCACTGCTCGCGCGCTCCGGTG
>NW_022639527.1:123860-124220 GCF_010583005.1 Odontomachus brunneus | reverse complement strand
CCTTTGCACCGTTATCATATGGAGTTCCGTTTAGAGTTATAAATATTACTTGATTATCATTTCGTGATAAAAGTGCCTCACGTGTCTCGTTAATTTTTACAAGGGGTTGAGGTCGCGGTAAATTCGCGGGTACGGAATTTGATTCAAATATTTCTTCATCTTCACTACTCTCGGTTTCTTCTATAAATTCTGTGTTTGATTGTTCTTCATCTGAGGTTGAAAATATATTTTCCCATCCTATATTTTGCATCTCGGGCAGGTTTGAATTATTAATTTCGTTATCGTCATATGGTATCTCGATTTCTACGATGGATTTTGAGGGTCTTGAATATTAGTTGGAGAAAATGTGAATGTTTGATG
>NW_022639527.1:123420-123850 GCF_010583005.1 Odontomachus brunneus | reverse complement strand
CTCTTCAGCTTCCTGGTACTGCATGCGGGTGGCTGGATGACGTGATGCATAGTGGCGTGATGCATAGTGACGCGATGATGTCATGCTGAACGCGTTTGTTCGTGTCCATGCGAGTCGCTACGCGAATATTTTATATTATTCTAATTGTATTAATAATTCTGTTGTTATGTATGGCCTTTTATACTTCCCCATTAATTGCAATGATATATTATCATACTAGAGTACTTTTATTGTACTGTTGACGATTTTATAATTTAGTCTCGGCCCTTTTTAACAATTGAATTATTAAATCCGCTGTTAAAATAGGTTTTCGCTTAAAATACTACTTATGTTATTACTCAGTTAGCACAAATCGGCCAATGGCCACTATGGCCTTTTAATATTATAGTGACGCGAAAGTTTTAAAGTTTTTGGAGGCCTGGACGTTACA
>NW_022639527.1:122937-123292 GCF_010583005.1 Odontomachus brunneus | reverse complement strand
GTCTAAAATGGTTAATACAGTAAATGATAGCTAGACATTCCTTTTCAATGGTTGAATATTTCTGTTCTGCTGGATTTAATACTCTAGAAGTATAGGCAATAGGAAGATCTTTTCCTATTGGTCCTTGGCTTAAAATTCCGCCCACGGCATAGCCTGACGCGTCTGTTGTTAAATTAAAGGGGCGAGAAAAATCCGAATATTGTAAAAGTGGCTCCGTGGTTAAAGAATTGCGCAATATTTCAAAGGCTGTGTTATGCTGTGTGTTCCATAAAAATTGTTTGTCCTTTTTTAATAAATCTGTCAAAGGTTTGGCTATTTTAGAAAAACTAGAAATGAAGCGTCGATAATAGCCGGC
>NW_022639527.1:118235-122224 GCF_010583005.1 Odontomachus brunneus | reverse complement strand
AGAGAGAGAGAGAGAGAGAGAGAGAGAGAGCTAGGAAGAAGAATATATCGTATCCGAAATAAGAAGAGCGGATGTTGATGGATAGATTAATTGTAATCCTACTATAGGCTCGAATACGAATAAAGTATTTTATTAAATTTTATTGATCGTCAGTGAGTACATTTATTGATGCCTGCAGCACAGCTTGTTGCTATCATTTATATTCTCTTCGGAATTTATTTTAGATGTCGGGACTTCTTGATCTTTCGGCTTTAATTCTATATATTCTGGTATTTCTGCAAAGGTTTGTGAAGTCAGAGCGACCGGCTTCGGCGGGAATGGTCTTAATGACGCGCGAATCTCAATAAAATGATTTCCCGAATTTATAATAAAATACCCTCGTTCCGTGGGGGTCGGCAAGTCGGGTGTTATAGATACTGGTACGCCTTGTTTTGCCGTGCGCGTTAACCACTGCTGTAGGCGCTCTCTACATGTTCTGCCACTTCTCTTCGACATCTAATTATTTAAATTATAATTTGAAGTGATTGAATTTTCGTTAATAAACTCCGTAAGGACTGTTTCATGCAGCTGAGAGATGAAAATATATAAGTGTGGAAGAATCAGGTAAAAGTAACACGGTCGCCCTTAGGGAAGGGTGCTGTAACTTGACACGGAACACGGATGCGGCCGTTTAAGAGGTATTAAAACAAATGATCATAAAAAAAAGGAATTTATTTTAATGTATATTTGTAGGCTTTGTGACGTCAAACAATTATAATTATTGTAATAATAATAGTTGTTATAATAATTGGAAAGTGATAATAAAATTTAAGTTGAGTTAGCGGTAATGAATCTCTTATAATCTGTCGTGTAAATACTCAAACGCTAATATAATAGTAACTTACGATTATTGTATAGTAGCTATGCGTTGCTCTTATAATAATTCGCCAGGACACGCTCGCAAAGGTCGGTCGGTGTTGCCGGCGGTCAGTCGAAGGGCCCGGGCGGTGGCCTATTGGTAGCAGGCGATGGCCGGAGCGGAAGTAGAATAATTCGGTATCGTTTCCGAATTGTAGTAATATCGTGTAGTAATGTGTAATTTCTCCCGAACAAATGCTTCGTCGCAACGGGTCGGCGAGACTAGTTAATACAGAGGTTAAAGTGTAAAATTATATGTATCACTCTCTTTGTGTAAAAATTATGTGTCGCAGAATAATATGTGTGTGTCTGAGAAAAATGTCGAGTAACTACTGACAGAATTATGTGTAGCACTGTGTGTGAAATTACTGCGCAAAAATCTATACGTGTTACTGTCTGGAAAAATTGTTGAAGCACTGCTCGCGCGCTCCGGTGGCACGGCTTATATAGGGCTCCGGCGGCTTCCGACGGCGGTCGGGCTGCAGCGCCGAATTTCAGGGTGGCATGGTGGTCCCGAGTCGGCCTTCATTAAAGGGATTCCACTGCTCTTCAGCTTCCTGGTACTGCATGCGGGTGGCTGGATGACGTGATGCATAGTGGCGTGATGCATAGTGACGCGATGATGTCATGCTGAACGCGTTTGTTCGTGTCCATGCGAGTCGCTACGCGAATATTTTATATTATTCTAATTGTATTAATAATTCTGTTGTTATGTATGGCCTTTTATACTTCCCCATTAATTGCAATGATATATTATCATACTAGAGTACTTTTATTGTACTGTTGACGATTTTATAATTTAGTCTCGGCCCTTTTTAACAATTGAATTATTAAATCCGCTGTTAAAATAGGTTTTCGCTTAAAATACTACTTATGTTATTACTCAGTTAGCACAAATCGGCCAATGGCCACTATGGCCTTTTAATATTATAGTGACGCGAAAGTTTTAAAGTTTTTGGAGGCCTGGACGTTACAACGCCACTTTACCTATACCACTGCTTCAAATTTATTAAACCTAAACCTTGGACCGTACCGACTAAGAATATCCCGCAAGTAACGCAAGAGCGTTACATTTACTATTTTGTATAGTTTGTTGCATGTTTTTCCTATTTTTGTTGTTATTCCCTGTATTTCACACATTTCTTTTTGAATTTTCAAGGTACTCTTCTAATTGATCTCGTCGAAAGTCTAGTGTTTTCAAATTTACTTTAATAACTATTTTTCAGGTGGATGCGACTTGGTATAACCTTGTTTGTCGAAATATATGCTCAGTATATGTATAAACTTTTGGATTTCGTATGGAGATTTTTCTTGTACTTTGTTTTGAGCTCGTATATTATGAGCTCGGTGCTCTTTATCAGGATGAGCGTTCTGTAATTAGATCGTGGATGTTGCATTTGATAATGGGATATATTGCTTTGCGAAGCAAAAATGTTTTCTTGTCGTTTAGATATATTTTTAGTTTCATTTCGTTCGTTGTATTGTGTGGACGTGTTTAAGAAAAGAAAAAATGTGTGAAGAATGTGTTTCTTCATGAAGTAGTGTTATTTTTTATTTTATGTTTTGTATCTTGGTGGAAAGGAGAGAGAAAAATTATATATTTATGTGTTATTTTATAGGGGAGATATGGATGTGGTGTTAGGATATACTACCGATTTCGAAAGGTTTCGGTCCAAACGCCTACATCTACTAGTTTGCCAGGAAGGGGGGTCGTTCCTCCTCTCAGTGTACTAGATTTTTTACCGCCTCTAGGTCGTGGTAGGGCTAGGCTCCAACTCAGGAAGTCTGATTTTCCATCTATTCGCATGGGACATGGGAGAACTATTAGGGTTTATCCCACTTCCATATTGCGTGCAACACGCGGACCCTCTACACGGGATACGTCTCAGCACTAGGTGAGTACTTTCTATTGTTCTATGTATAATTTTAATCGATTTGCGTGGACACGTAGGATTCTCCGTCCCCTTTTTATTGTATAATTTTCATTTGAATGTGTGTGTTTACTATCTCATAAGGTCCTATCCAAAGGGAGTCAAGTTTTTTCGATCGTCCTTTTCTTACGGTTTTGTCGAATAATAGTATTTGGTCTCCTACTTGATAGTTAGTTTATTTTATTTTCTCTTATCGTAGTATTTTTTACTTTTTCCTTTTCTTCTCTCAGGTGTTCTATTGCTATTTTGTTGTGTTATAATCGTGAATATTATTAGCGCTGCCGAAACGCCTCACGAAGAACCGTTTCGACTGTGCTACAACGAGGCAGCGGAAGTGCTGCGCTAAGCACTACCTTGTACATTCCGCGCCTCGGACTTTGAGCCGGAACGCACCGGGCTATTACCAAATTTGGCAACTTCCTTGTTGTCAAGGTACCCCCTCCGAAGAGGCTAAGCAATATTATAAAAGAGTGAGAAGATCGCCCGCGTTAGAATTCTTCCTTCTGTCTTTCGCCCGCGACATGTGTACCTGCCGTACTTTCCGCGTGTAACTATCAGTATCGGGAGTTAATAAATAAATTAAGTACTTTTTTTTACAATAAAGGGTATTTTATTCCCCCTACGACTACAAATACTGATCATCTCACCGCCACACACCTTGCCGCGCCCGCAACATCGATTTCGAATCTTCTCTCTCGCGCCCCAGCAACAAAGGACACGACAAATTTGGTGGCAGCGGTGGGATTGGTGTCCGCTGGGCCCTGGGTGTTACCTATGAACAAAAGTGCATTACGGGTTGGCAAAAGGTGATGTAAGTGACGAAAAAAGAAAAGGACGAACGAGAAACTACTTCTACTTCAAAAAAAAAGAGAGAGAGAGAGCTCAAAAAGTTACTGAGAGCCTTCCAAGACAACACACTGGAACCACAAAGCGAAACGGAGACAGCAGAGGACAGCGGTAATCGGTGAAAGACGACGCTGCAGTGTAATCAAGACGACCGTCGGAGCTACGACCTACGATACTCGTTGTCAGCGACACCGGAGCCTACGGCGAATGCACCAACGGTGACCGCGACCTGCCTAACACTATTGACTCAGTGACGAGCAATGACTTGCTGACACAACCAAAACATGGTGAACTACAAAAGAGCCGTGACAACGT
>NW_022639527.1:107120-118225 GCF_010583005.1 Odontomachus brunneus | reverse complement strand
GCCTTGTTTTGCCGTGCGCGTTAACCACTGCTGTAGGCGCTCTCTACATGTTCTGCCACTTCTCTTCGACATCTAATTATTTAAATTATAATTTGAAGTGATTGAATTTTCGTTAATAAACTCCGTAAGGACTGTTTCATGCAGCTGAGAGATGAAAATATATAAGTGTGGAAGAATCAGGTAAAAGTAACACGGTCGCCCTTAGGGAAGGGTGCTGTAACTTGACACGGAACACGGATGCGGCCGTTTAAGAGGTATTAAAACAAATGATCATAAAAAAAAGGAATTTATTTTAATGTATATTTGTAGGCTTTGTGACGTCAAACAATTATAATTATTGTAATAATAATAGTTGTTATAATAATTGGAAAGTGATAATAAAATTTAAGTTGAGTTAGCGGTAATGAATCTCTTATAATCTGTCGTGTAAATACTCAAACGCTAATATAATAGTAACTTACGATTATTGTATAGTAGCTATGCGTTGCTCTTATAATAATTCGCCAGGACACGCTCGCAAAGGTCGGTCGGTGTTGCCGGCGGTCAGTCGAAGGGCCCGGGCGGTGGCCTATTGGTAGCAGGCGATGGCCGGAGCGGAAGTAGAATAATTCGGTATCGTTTCCGAATTGTAGTAATATCGTGTAGTAATGTGTAATTTCTCCCGAACAAATGCTTCGTCGCAACGGGTCGGCGAGACTAGTTAATACAGAGGTTAAAGTGTAAAATTATATGTATCACTCTCTTTGTGTAAAAATTATGTGTCGCAGAATAATATGTGTGTGTCTGAGAAAAATGTCGAGTAACTACTGACAGAATTATGTGTAGCACTGTGTGTGAAATTACTGCGCAAAAATCTATACGTGTTACTGTCTGGAAAAATTGTTGAAGCACTGCTCGCGCGCTCCGGTGGCACGGCTTATATAGGGCTCCGGCGGCTTCCGACGGCGGTCGGGCTGCAGCGCCGAATTTCAGGGTGGCATGGTGGTCCCGAGTCGGCCTTCATTAAAGGGATTCCACTGCTCTTCAGCTTCCTGGTACTGCATGCGGGTGGCTGGATGACGTGATGCATAGTGGCGTGATGCATAGTGACGCGATGATGTCATGCTGAACGCGTTTGTTCGTGTCCATGCGAGTCGCTACGCGAATATTTTATATTATTCTAATTGTATTAATAATTCTGTTGTTATGTATGGCCTTTTATACTTCCCCATTAATTGCAATGATATATTATCATACTAGAGTACTTTTATTGTACTGTTGACGATTTTATAATTTAGTCTCGGCCCTTTTTAACAATTGAATTATTAAATCCGCTGTTAAAATAGGTTTTCGCTTAAAATACTACTTATGTTATTACTCAGTTAGCACAAATCGGCCAATGGCCACTATGGCCTTTTAATATTATAGTGACGCGAAAGTTTTAAAGTTTTTGGAGGCCTGGACGTTACAACGCCACTTTACCTATACCACTGCTTCAAATTTATTAAACCTAAACCTTGGACCGTACCGACTAAGAATATCCCGCAAGTAACGCAAGAGCGTTACATTTACTATTTTGTATAGTTTGTTGCATGTTTTTCCTATTTTTGTTGTTATTCCCTGTATTTCACACATTTCTTTTTGAATTTTCAAGGTACTCTTCTAATTGATCTCGTCGAAAGTCTAGTGTTTTCAAATTTACTTTAATAACTATTTTTCAGGTGGATGCGACTTGGTATAACCTTGTTTGTCGAAATATATGCTCAGTATATGTATAAACTTTTGGATTTCGTATGGAGATTTTTCTTGTACTTTGTTTTGAGCTCGTATATTATGAGCTCGGTGCTCTTTATCAGGATGAGCGTTCTGTAATTAGATCGTGGATGTTGCATTTGATAATGGGATATATTGCTTTGCGAAGCAAAAATGTTTTCTTGTCGTTTAGATATATTTTTAGTTTCATTTCGTTCGTTGTATTGTGTGGACGTGTTTAAGAAAAGAAAAAATGTGTGAAGAATGTGTTTCTTCATGAAGTAGTGTTATTTTTTATTTTATGTTTTGTATCTTGGTGGAAAGGAGAGAGAAAAATTATATATTTATGTGTTATTTTATAGGGGAGATATGGATGTGGTGTTAGGATATACTACCGATTTCGAAAGGTTTCGGTCCAAACGCCTACATCTACTAGTTTGCCAGGAAGGGGGGTCGTTCCTCCTCTCAGTGTACTAGATTTTTTACCGCCTCTAGGTCGTGGTAGGGCTAGGCTCCAACTCAGGAAGTCTGATTTTCCATCTATTCGCATGGGACATGGGAGAACTATTAGGGTTTATCCCACTTCCATATTGCGTGCAACACGCGGACCCTCTACACGGGATACGTCTCAGCACTAGGTGAGTACTTTCTATTGTTCTATGTATAATTTTAATCGATTTGCGTGGACACGTAGGATTCTCCGTCCCCTTTTTATTGTATAATTTTCATTTGAATGTGTGTGTTTACTATCTCATAAGGTCCTATCCAAAGGGAGTCAAGTTTTTTCGATCGTCCTTTTCTTACGGTTTTGTCGAATAATAGTATTTGGTCTCCTACTTGATAGTTAGTTTATTTTATTTTCTCTTATCGTAGTATTTTTTACTTTTTCCTTTTCTTCTCTCAGGTGTTCTATTGCTATTTTGTTGTGTTATAATCGTGAATATTATTAGCGCTGCCGAAACGCCTCACGAAGAACCGTTTCGACTGTGCTACAACGAGGCAGCGGAAGTGCTGCGCTAAGCACTACCTTGTACATTCCGCGCCTCGGACTTTGAGCCGGAACGCACCGGGCTATTACCAAATTTGGCAACTTCCTTGTTGTCAAGGTACCCCCTCCGAAGAGGCTAAGCAATATTATAAAAGAGTGAGAAGATCGCCCGCGTTAGAATTCTTCCTTCTGTCTTTCGCCCGCGACATGTGTACCTGCCGTACTTTCCGCGTGTAACTATCAGTATCGGGAGTTAATAAATAAATTAAGTACTTTTTTTTACAATAAAGGGTATTTTATTCCCCCTACGACTACAAATACTGATCATCTCACCGCCACACACCTTGCCGCGCCCGCAACATCGATTTCGAATCTTCTCTCTCGCGCCCCAGCAACAAAGGACACGACAAATTTGGTGGCAGCGGTGGGATTGGTGTCCGCTGGGCCCTGGGTGTTACCTATGAACAAAAGTGCATTACGGGTTGGCAAAAGGTGATGTAAGTGACGAAAAAAGAAAAGGACGAACGAGAAACTACTTCTACTTCAAAAAAAAAGAGAGAGAGAGAGCTCAAAAAGTTACTGAGAGCCTTCCAAGACAACACACTGGAACCACAAAGCGAAACGGAGACAGCAGAGGACAGCGGTAATCGGTGAAAGACGACGCTGCAGTGTAATCAAGACGACCGTCGGAGCTACGACCTACGATACTCGTTGTCAGCGACACCGGAGCCTACGGCGAATGCACCAACGGTGACCGCGACCTGCCTAACACTATTGACTCAGTGACGAGCAATGACTTGCTGACACAACCAAAACATGGTGAACTACAAAAGAGCCGTGACAACGTTACTGTAAGTCGAGAAACCATTGTAACTCAAGTGACTAAGTTTATGCGAGCGTATACGTAAAAACGTGAATGTCGAGCGAAAGCGGTATTCCCGACCGACCTATATTGAACCAAACGTGGCTATATAGCGCATTTGCGAGATTAACTATCGAGCGCCTATCGAATCCTAACGAGAGTTGCTAGCGCTTTAGATGACACGCGTGAAACATTAGAGCTTGTGCGATGTGTATTAGACTATTCGGGCGAAGCCGAACGCGAATCTCCAGCACACGTAACCGCCGAACGTGAATTCCCTTTCGGCAAGGTAGATCGTAGTATATTACCGGACGTGCAAGTTGCAGACGACACCCGACGTACAAGACGTCGCGCATTTTTTCCCTCGCACAGCACTATTAGCGATATCTCACAAAGAGGAGACTTTTCTTTAACGTTTTACGATAGTAGCGTATTCGATCCACTTGACAAAATGGCCACCAAGCAACGCGACGAAATCCCATACGCGGCGGAAAACGAAATAGATCAGGAAATCTCTCGCCCCCGCGGGCCGCCACTGCGGACGGGTCTGTTGAGTGACGTAGACGAAACCCAACCGGGACCTAATAGAATTCGTCATGACGTTAACCCCTATAGCACTGTTAATGAACAGTTATTAGCACGCATAGAAGAACTACGAGATACTATATACGCGAATGCTGCTCGATTAACTAACACTCACAGAGATGATCCACTAAATGTGAGGAACGCTACATAGAAGCGGAACGATTCCTTTCAGACAGACAAGGACAAGGTCACAATAACCATTTCACAGACGGGTTACCCCCGATTAACGAGGAGCGATCCCGGTGCATCAGAGAAGCGCGAGATCAGATCTTTATTTTTAATGGCATGCAGGACGACAAACTAATAGAATTTTTAACGGCGTGCGAATATGCCTTTAAACTGATCCATCTCGCTGACGAATCCGTGTTGATCCGAACAATAATCTGCACTAAGCTAAAAGGCCTTGCTCTAACTGAGGTTAGAAATCAAAACATCCCTACTTTTGCTGTCTTAAAAGACATATTAGAAACATGAACATATTTCATGAAGAAAAAACCGGTAACTCGACTACTCCGAGATTTTAATAATTTGCGTCAGAAGCCTGGAAAAGTTGCACGGACCTTTGGAAACCGTGTGGAAAAATTAACCACGGATCTATTCGAAGCTGGCACAGAGGGGGATTTTTTCTCCTCGCAGAAACTTGGCATCCATTTCTTTTTGAAATCGTTAGTTCTTATTAACTATCAATTAGGACTAAATGACAGGCTACAAACAATAGTCCGATTCCGCGCACCCACGACTTTAACCGAGGCAATAGCAGGAGCAGTAGAAGAGGAGAGGATCAGAAAAACTCACGAAGTCTCCGCGCGGACCTATGAAACAAGTTGGTAACCGAAGCTCCTTCGCGAACCCTAAACGAGATACTCCTATAATATAATGTCAAAAATGCGGAAAATTGGTATATCAGGGACGCGAATACCGTAGCAGCTGATATGGTAACTAATTCGTTCTACCTAAACCAGCATTATCCCCTCGCGTGAACGGAGCAGACACATCGTGTACACGTTGCAAGGAAAACAGACACACTCGTGATCACTGTTGGTACATACACGTGAAGCCTGCTGAGACACTGGACACCGCGAGCGACCGCCGTAAACCCTCGCGCTCAGTGGCTATCACTGCGCTATACACCGTTTATGATACCGATAAACCATCGACATCTTGAAAAAACGGGAGCACTAAAAGCAATAACGACCAAGAAGAAAGATACAAAAAAGAACAAGATCGCGTACGCGACTACCGCGTAAATCAGATCAGGCGAAATCTGCATTGCCGCGCCGAAATTGACCTAGTAATTTTGTTCATAAAGGAGGCCAAACAAAAGAAAATACCATTTCTTGTTGACACGGGATCCGCCATTAGCCTCGTAAAAATACGCACATTAGACGATGATACTTCTATGACTGCGGAAAAATTGATTTTAATGGGTATCACCGGACATAAAGCCTATACTATAGGAAAAATAACCGCTACAGTCAGCTTAGGAAAACAGCGTCGAAAATTCGAACTTTTCGTGGTAAAAGACAATTTTCCCATCGATTATGAGAGAATTTTAGGAATAGACTTCCTCCGCGAAAACCATGCTAAATTCGATTATTAGGCCAAAACGATGACTTACCGTTCTTTACCGTTTCATTACCGTTTTTTTACCGTTTCATCACCGTTCTGTATTACCGTTTTTACCGTTTCTTTGTCGTTTTTACTGTTCTTTACCGTTTCATTACTGTTCTGTATTACCGTTTTTACCGTTTTTTTACCGTGTTTACCGTTTTATTACCGTTTCTTTACCGTTTTTTACCGTTTCCTTACTGTTTTTTACCGTTTTATTATCGTTGTTACCGTTTCATTACCGTTCTTTATCGTTTCATTACCGTTCTGTATTACCGTTTTTACCATTTCTTTACTGTTTTTTACCGTTCTTTATCGTCCTTTATCGTTTCATTACCGTTCTGTATTACCATTTTTACCGTTTCTTTACTGTTTTTTACCGTTCATTACCGTTTTCTTATCGTTTCATTATCGTTTATTAAATTGTTTAACTTTTATCATTGCTGTAGTTTCGCGAATCGTTAACGCAATGTGATATCATCTCTGTGGACCGCACAGCTGCATTATGCGAGCTGTATTTTTTTCGTTAAGTGAGCTCTGATTTCATGGCACATAGTTGCAAACAACTCTCAGTCTTGAACAGACATCTCACGTGTCGAAACGTATTGTAACAAGCGTTGTGGTTACAAATATCGTGGTTATAATTTATAAAGGCAGAGGAAAAGTAAGTAATTCAGAAATTAATTTATTTATCAATATTATTTTTAATGTATTATATTGTATTATATTGTAAAATTTAGATTTTGAGCAAACGTCGAGTTATATACTCCTACAGAGTAAACGCACAGAGTGTGACACGCGTTTGTTTATATTTGATTGACAAAGGCAGAGTAAGTAGTTCATAAATTAATTAATTTTTATCTATGAATATTATTTTTTTAAGATAGTATATTTTATATTTTTTTAATATATTATATTTAAAATATATTTTTAGAATATGAAGGCGACCTTGGAGCAGCTTAACAAAGATTGGAACGAATATTATGGTCCAATAGATGGAGTGCAACCACAAAATTATTTAAGTGTGGGAACTTATTTAACACTAATTGGATGCTTTTGTTTGAAAAATACCATATTACAAAATGTCTATATACAGGACGGACGTTACCGCAGAAGAAAAATGTGCGAAAGATGCTTTAATATAGAGCAACCATATAATTATCAAATAATTTCAAGTAAACACACCATATACCACAGAAGCATATACACACCCGAGATTTCTTTGTTTTGTATTCGATGTAAAGACCAAATTGCTATAAATGTTGGAGAATCTGTCAATTGTCGTGAGTGCATCAAAGAATACCTCATCAATCGGCAGACCATTCTTAACAAAAGAGAGACAATCGTAGAAATACGTTATTAAAGAATACTGTTTTATCTCATATACATACCTATATATTGTTATATTACATACTCCGCATATATTCTTTCTTCCACATCTTTTCTCTGCGCCTATCTCTTTTCCTCTCTCCGTTCCTCGTGCGATTTCCTTTTCGTCCTCATACGTTACGATTTTATATTCTTACTTTGTATATTTTTGGTAAAATAAATTATATACTCTTGAAAATATTCCTCGATTCTCTCCAATTTATTATATCCTAGTTATTATATAATAAATTAGAAGTAAAAATTACATTTCTCTAAATCTGCAAAGATGTAAACTTCGCAGTCTCTCTCTCACGTGAGATCATCATTATTATCATCATCATCATCATCATCATTATCATCATCATCACTGATCTTGGGGTGCGAGCGGGTTGTGCATGTGGCTTGAGCGCAGCGAGTGATGTATAACACGCAAACGCTCGCAAAATCTTGTCGCGGGGACACAGTGTACGTACTCATTAGTAATAAGTATATCATGTGTCACATTCTTTTTCTTGCGCATCTAATTGTCGAATGCATACGTTTGCAGAATATTAGAGTTTGCAGCTGTGACTAAAAAAAAAAAAATCACGCTGCGAAATACGCGAGTAACGCGGGCGGCGCGGGCGGCGCGGACGGCGCGGATGGCGCGGACGGCGCAAAACTGCCGCAAAATCCGCCGCGGAAACCGTCGCGAAAAAACGGCCGCGAAAACCGTTGCGAAAAAACCGCCACAGATCGGTAAATTTTCTAACGAAAGCAGATAGAAAAAATTATATAATATCGGTAATTACCGATCGTCGGTACTATCGGTATTGTGTAATTATATGTTGGCAAAAATTATGTAATTAAATGTTGGTATATAATATCGGTAATAAATTACCGATCGTTGGTATTATGTAAATATGCCGGTAAAAATTATGTAAATATATGTTGGTAAAAAAAATTAAGTAATTAAATGTTGGTAAATAATATCGGTAATAAATTACCTGCGGTACCCCCCGCCCCTCACCCCCCTCAGAGGACCAGGGTTAGAACCCGCCTAGTATACCTACTTATGATATTTTTATTACTAATAAGCACGTACACTGTGCTCCACAAAAGACCAGATAACATTTTAAGACTATTTGTAGTGTATCGAGAAAATAGGGAAAAAGGAGTAATATAAATAAACAGCAGATCTTGGGATTACAATTTATATATTTTGAAACTGTCATATGTACAGATTATTTTTATTAACATTAGTTTATTTTGGTATCAAATTTATGTTTACAAGCTAATGGAGCGAGGTAAAGCATAATAAAATATATATATATATATATATATAATTTTATTAAAATAACTCATAAAACAAATGTTTTTTTTCACAAAATTTTTAGTAACGTTTGTAGACAATGATTTCGCGTGCATTGAGGATGCTTGCTCTATTGAGCAGGCATTCCTCAATGCACTCACGACATTCAATCACCTTACCAACATTTGTCATAATTTGTTCATTGCAACGTACACAAAATAACGATATATGTGGTGTATACGTGTTTCGATGATAAATGGTATGTTCTGTGTGTATTAATTCATAATTGTCTGGCCGTTCGATATTTAAACAATTTTCACACATTTTCCTCCTTCTGAATCGTCCGCTTTGGATGTATATATTTTGTTGTGTCAAATTTTTTAGGCAGAAACACTAATTTAATGTAATGTACACTTTTTTTGTTAAGTAATCCTGCGGTCGCATGTTATAATCGCGAATAGTATCAGCGCTTTCGAAACACTTCTCGAGGAATCGAGTGTCGTGTTTCAATTGCGCCACAACAAGGAAGCGGATGTGCAAGTGCTGCGATAAGCACCACCTTGCACATTCCGCATTTAGGACCTCAATTCAAAACGCATTAAACCATTACCAAATATGGTAATGTTCTTGTCGCTAGGCACCCCCTCCGACAAGCCTAAACAATATTATAAAAGAGCGGAGAAGACCGCCCGCGTCAGACTTAACACCTCGGTCTCTCGCCGCGACATACGCAACCGACACGCGGTTCGCACATTACTAACAAACGCGGGAGTAGTAATTAAACACGTTCGGATACTGTTATCAATAAAAGCTTTTGTATTTAAATCACAAGAAAGCGACTACAATCTATTACTACATTCTTCACCCACCGCCACACACCCTGCCGCGCCCGTATCACCGATCTCGAACTCTTCTCGCGTCCCGGCAACACGGGCCACGACACGCACTTCATCAATCTCTTCGTAATACTCGCCCCAATTTTTATTTAACTGGTCGGATGTTGCTTTCATCTTCTAAATTTTACAATATAATATATTAAAAAATAAATATTAATAAATAAAAAAATAAATATAAATTTATTTCTGGATTACTTACTCTTTCTGTAAGCCTTTGTAGTATCAAATAAATATAACTATATACTAGAAAGATACAATACGTCTCAATACAAGGGACGCGCGCTTAAGACTGAGAATTGATTGTAGAAACGACCAGCCAAGGAGAGAAAAAATCCCATGCATTTGCATTTTTGCAACTGTGTACCATGGAAGCAGAACTCACTTAATGAACAAGATACATCCAACATAATGTAGCTATATGGTGCTCAGACATCATATCACTTTGCGCTAACGATCCGCGAAACTACAGCAATGATAAAAGTTTAACAATTGTCTGAACGATAAAGAACTGTAATGAAACGGTAAAAAACGGTAAAGAAACGGTAAAGGACGGTAAAAAAACGGTAAAGAACGGGAATTAAACAGTAAAGAACGATGAAAAAAACAGTAAAGAACAGTAAAGAAACGGCAATAAAACGAAAACGGCTACCAAAAATCGTAAAAACGATTATCGAAACGGTGTATTCCGATATTTATATCAATGGTACAGTCCATAAGTATTCATGTAAGATCTCTCTCTTATGCATTACAGTGTAGCATTTTTGTGCTGACACATCAATTTGTGGTTAACAGTAAGATCTCTCTCTCTCTCTCTCTCTCTCTCTCTCTTATGCGTCACAATGTAGCATTTTAGTGCTGTCGCATCGATTTGAGGTTGACAGTAAGATCCTACAGATGGATCGACTCGCTACCGCGTCTCGTGTCGTAGTACAACGGGTGCAAGCACCGGACCATAGGTATGCGTCCTTCCGATGTGACCCCTATGATCGCTAAAAAACTCCTCAATACGGTCTATAGCAACGTAAAGATTGCAGCTCCGGCGAGATTCAAAGTGGGCGATCCGGTGCGCGTGAGCAAGTTCAAGACTATCTTTGCTAAAGGTTACACGCCCAATTGGACTACTGAGGTGTTTAAGATCGTCAAGGTGCAGGCGACTAATCCTGTGACCTATCTGTTCGAAGATTCTCGCGGACAGCCTGTAGTCGGAGGTATTTACGAGTACGAACTGCATCGTGTAGCCAATTCAACGTGTACTTGGTGGAGAAAGTGTTGTGCAGAAAAGGCAATAAGGTTTATGTGAAATGGTTGAGATTTGATAAATCATGCAATTCGTGGATACACAAGGATAATGTGTTGTAAAAAATAATTGTTTATTATAATGTTTGCTATATCTAATATAATAATTATTAATATATAATAATTAATAATAATATTATAATAAATATATTATAATATAATAATAAATATATGATATATAGTATAATAAGAATAATATAATTATTAATATATATATATATATATATATTAATAATAATAATTTATATATATACATATATATATATATATATATATATATATATATACAGGGTGAATATTATATACCGGAACACCTGAATATCTCGAAAACAAAGTGTTGTATAAAAAAATGTTAAATAAAAAGTTGTAGGGTTTAAAAAGATCTATTTTATGATATTAGCAGTTTGACCTTGAGTTGCGTCATAAAGATCAGGTCAAGGTCACAATGATGTTTTTAAATGGATACCCCCATTTTTTATT
>NW_022639527.1:106056-106933 GCF_010583005.1 Odontomachus brunneus | reverse complement strand
TATATATATATATATATATATATATATATATATATATATATATATATATGTATATATCAGTATAAATTAATGATTATTTGTATATCACCGTAATTAATTCTAATTATTTGTATTTCCTCCTCTTCATCGGACTTCTCCATCTCATCAATAACCTCCCTCTCATCAATAGCTTCAACGTCTATTTCCTCCTCTTCATCAGACTTTTCCATCTCAGCTTCCCTCTCATTTGCAACCTCCATCTTCTCCTATTCACCGCTATCGATGATATTAATTACTTCTATATGTTCTGAAATCAAATTTGAAAATTAATTTTAACGGTTTTATATACAGAAAAAATTAAAAATTTATGTAAAATTATTGTGTGCTCTCTTACTATTATCCTCCTCCCTTTCATCAACAGCTTCAACGTCTATTTCTTTGTCTTTATATAGAGTCTAACTTGTACGATGAAATGACTAAATTAAACTTCGCATGATGATCACATGATTGTGTTGCGCGAAGCGAATAAAACCTATTTTTAGTACTAAACAGTAGTTGTTGATGTAATTCGATCTTCCTCTTTGGACACGGGACTGTAGATAGTGTATGACTCATACACATGATATATGATTATATCATGATTATATTATATGATTTTAAAGTATTATAATAACATTATAAATTGTAAACATTATACATTAAATATATGTAATTGTCTATGTATTATTTTTCTACAATTAATTACATTCCCCTACTTACAGTAACGTATCTAGCTACAGTATCTATCTACTTGAACGGCATGACGCGTATAGCACGATATTATCACGACGTTTCCCAACTATTTAATCGAGACCACCTTATAATATTATATATGGATCGATTTGGTATGAAATGCTGT
>NW_022639527.1:99356-100761 GCF_010583005.1 Odontomachus brunneus | reverse complement strand
AAGCCCATACATTGGGAAAAATAAAAGCTACAATAGACTTAGGAAAGCAACTAAGAAAAATGGAACTTTACGTAGTAAGGGATGATTTCCCCATAGATTATGAAGGAATACTAGGGATCGATTTCCTACAAACATATCATGCCAAGTTCGATTATAAGGAAAGAACTATGAGAGTTTCCGGACAAAACTTGCCATTAGTACCATTTCAAACATATAGCCTTCCCGCGCGTAGCGAGAATATAATACAGGCTACAGTAAGCTCTAATAAGAAAGGAATTATTCCGACAGAGGAGATTTTGCCAGGAATCTTTATGGGAAATTGCCTGATAAAAGCAAGCAATCATACGTGTTCTGTTACAATAATAAATACCACTGAAAACAGTGTGAAAATAGCCACACCGTATATCACTATAGAAGAAATTACGAATGAGGATATAACAAAAATAAATTTGCTTACTGAACAGAAGAACAGCAAGCAACTGACACGGACAGAAACATTAAAAAAACAATTACGATTAGAACATTTAAATAATGAGGAAAGAAAAATAATACATGAAATATGTGAAGATTTCAATGACATATTTTTTCTAGAAGGAGATAGTCTCACACATACAACAGTAGTGGAACATCAAATTACCACGCGAAGTGACGCCGCGCCGGTAAACGTGCGACCATATCGCCTACCGGAGAAGCATAAAAAAGAGGTAGACAAGCAAATACGAGAAATGCTTGACAATAAAATAATAAGAACCAGCAACAGTCAATGGAATGCACCGTTATTAGTAGTACCGAAAAAAACGGATGCCTCAGGAGAAACGAAATTAAGAATCGTAGTTGATTTTCGAAAGTTAAATGATTTAACTATAGGGGATTCCTTCCCTTTACCTAATATCAGCGACATTTTAGATCAGCTGGGAAACGCAAAATATTTCTCTACCCTGGACCTTGCGTCAGGATATCATCAAATACAAATGACAGAAAGGGATAAATGTAAAACAGCCTTTTCCACACCGACGGTACATTACGAATTTAACAGAATGCCTTTCAGACTAAAAAATGCACCAGCTACTTTTCAACGACTGATGAACACTGTTTTGACAGGATTACAAGGATTAAAATGTTTAGTATACCTAGACGACATAGTAATATATGGGAATAGCCTAGAAGACCATAATAAAAAACTTGTCAATGTATTGCACAGAATGCGGCAATGCAACCTAAAACTCCAACCGAATAAATGTGAGTTCCTTAGAAAAGAGGTAACCTATCTAGGACATATAATTTCGGAAAAGGGAATCCTACCAGACCCAAAAAAGATAGAGGCCATAACAAATTTTCCGAGACCTACAAAAACTAAAGACATTCAGTCATTTATAGGTCTCGCAGGCTATTACAGAAGATTCAT
>NW_022639527.1:98324-99056 GCF_010583005.1 Odontomachus brunneus | reverse complement strand
AACTAGCGCTCCAGAAGAAGAGGAAGAAGAAGAGGAAGAAGAAGAGGAAGAAGAAGAGGAAGAAGAAGAGGAAAAAGAAGAGGAAAACAATACGGATACACACAAAAAACAAAATTATACGAAAAGAGAAAAAGAACAAATACTTTACGAATATCACGATGCACCATTGGGAGGGCATTAAGGAATACAACGCACTTTAAAAAGAATACAAATGAACCACAATTGGAAGGGAATAATAATAGATGTAACACAATATATCAAAAGATACGAATTATGCCAAAAGAATAAATTAAGCCTACAGAAAAAGTCACCAATGATAATTACTGACATACCTACTAAGCCGTTCGAAAAATGCGCCCTAGACATTATAGGACCACTGACGTTAACAACTAAAGGAAATAAGTATATCCTGACATTCCAGGATAATTTAACAAAATTCAGTAAAGCTATCCCAATACCTAATCAAGAGGCGACAACCGTCGCGAAAGCATTTGTCGAGAAAATAGTGCTGGAATATGGGATACCGGAAAAAATATTAACAGATCAAGGTACTAATTTCCTTAGTAAAATATTTAAAACAGTATGCAAATTACTAAAAATTGAAAAGATTCAAACCACCGCGTATCATCCACAAAGCAACGGAGCACTGGAAAGATCGCATAGAACACTTGCGGAATACCTCCGACACTACATAAATAACGACCAAACAAACTGGGATGAATGGATCCCATA
>NW_022639527.1:93693-97866 GCF_010583005.1 Odontomachus brunneus | reverse complement strand
AGTAATAAAATAACACAAACGTATTATAATTTAGAAAATAGATCAAACTCCTGGACACATTACAAAAACATAATTTATACTACAGCACCAAGCGGAATAACGATAATAGTAGTAATTATATTGGTAATATTTGTAATAAGAAAAATAAAACAGAAAGCAGACCCACCAGTAATAGTAGAACGAAACAGTCAGCGAAATACGAGAACACGTACTAAACCGATAATACCCACAATCCCTGCGCTAGCACGCAGACACAGCTTATACGAATAAGATATAAACAATACACGATTGTAATTACAATTATATACGGGAAAACAAATTTGTAACACAAGTACAATATAATAAAATATAACGAGTACAAACGATTATAACCATAATTGTAAACGGAAATAAAGGAAAACATGTATGTAGAATAAGAATGCGAAAACCTCGCTAGACACTTCGTTTTCTTTTCCCAAGGGGGGAGGGATGTTATAATCGCGAATAGTACCAGCGCTTTCGAAACACTTCTCGAGGAATTGTTTCGATTGCGCCACAACAAGGAAGCGGATGTGCAAGTGCGGCGATAAGCACCACCTTGCACATTCTGCATTTAGGACCTCAATTCAAAACGCATTACACCATTACCAAATATGGTAATGTGCTTGTCGCCAGGCACCCCCTCCGACAAGCCTAAAACAATATTATAAAAGAGCGGAGAAGACCGCCCGCGTCAGACTTAACATCTCGGTCACTCGCCGCGACATACGCGATATACGCGACCTACGCGCGGTTCGCACATTACTAATAATAACGGGAGTAGTAATTAAAACACGTACAAGTGTACTTATTGAATAAACCTTTTTATATTTAAAAACTACAAGAGATAGTCATAAATTCTCACTACTTCTTATCCACCGCCACACACCCTGCCGCGCCCGCATCACCGATCTCGAACTCTTTTCGTGTCCTGGCAACACGGGCACGACAGTTCTTTTGCAATGGTTATGTTATATTCCGGTATGTATGTTTCTATTGTTTTGTCTTCTATTATTACTTATGATTGTATTGTTATCTCGTTTAATACTAATTTGCATTGTTCCTTAAATTTTATTATTCCTGTATTTTTTATTTTGTTGTTATAATTTTTATTTTTACATTGGATATATATATTTTGTTCATTCCGGGTAGAATATAACCATGCATTTATTTCTTTCAATGCGATCACTACTGTGTGGTTAGCGAGAATATATTTTGTATTGCAATTTACCGTTTTTTCTAAAGTACAGATTTCTATGTACAGATGGACTTCGCATGGTGAGTCCGCTTGAATTTTATATATCGGATTCCCCTGTCCACAAATATAATGATCGCTTATTTTCTTATAATTTTGTAAATCGTTATCTCTTATAATTAAATATGAATTCGTTTCCTTATTAATCGCAATTTTGTTATAAGTAATTTCGGTCCATGCAAATGAGTCGTTTTTTGTGTGTACTGGTAATGGAAGAACATTTATTATATCGTAAGTGGGATACGTTATTAATGGTATCTTTAATATTGTAAGAATATTCCCTTTTTATAATACGCAATTAATGTTATAAATTTTTCAATTTCCAGCCAGTTTTTCGTTGAGATTCTAAACGGAAAATGCGAGTTCTGCGGTACTCGAATTGCCCCTTCTTTTATTTGTGAAATAATATTATCAATAGGTGTTATTTGTATAGATAAGTATCCCTGTTTAATATTATTTAAATATGTTATTATATCATTTTGGTCTTGTACCAAGTTATTCAAAGCTGCGTCAAGTAATGTAAAGTGTTCGTCTAAATATTGTTGTGAAACAAGTTGTGTTTGTAAGTCGCTTACTTGTGTCAATCTGTCCCATATTGTTTTTTCATTCTCTTGTATGGTTTTCTCTAATTCTTCTAAATGTCCTATTGTTATATTTAGTATTTTTAGTTGATTTGTTGTTACGTGCTTTAATGTTTCCTGTTTGTTTTCTAATAATTAAAGTTGTTCGTTTATAATTTTTTCATCGTTTGCGTCCATTGTACCGAAAAGAGATTTGGCTATCATACCTATTCCGTCTATTAAGCTGCGTCGGCGATTTGGTATTAGTGAGTGTATTTCGTAAATTTGGTTCAGTATTAGTCGTGTTCGGTTCAGTCGTGTTTTTACTATATCGTACAAATTATTACAGGTTTTTCCAGTATTTGATGTTAATCCTTGTACATCACAAATTTTTTTCGTATTTTCGAGATATTCTTCTAACTGGTCCCGTCGCAAGTCTAATGTTTTTAAATTTACTTTTATAACTATTTTCCAAGTAGATGTAATTTGGTATAACTGACCTTGTTTGTCGAAATGTATGCCCGGTGTATGTATAAACTTTTGGATTTCGTACGGCGCTTTTTCTTGTGAATCATTCGTCATGAGACCGATGCTCTTTATTAGGATGAGCGTTCTATAATTAGATCGTGGGTGTTGGTTTTAGCAATCTGATGCGTTGCTTTGCGTAGCAGAAATGTTTTCTTTTTATTGAATGAGTATACTTTCAGTTTCTTTCCATCCGTTACTTTGTACGGACATATTAAAGAAAAGAAACAATATGTCGTTGTGTCGCGAGTGTGTGATTACTTGCCCTGTGGTGGTATTATTTTTATTTTATATTTTTTGTGTTAAAGTGAGAATATATATATATTTAATTATATGTGTGGTACTTTCTTATAGTATAGATGTGCTAGTTGCGGGATCCGTATTCATGGTTCTGCCCATGAATATTTATTACTTTATTTTTCTCCGATGGAGATAGTATCCATTCCCGGCAGGCCGGAAGTTTTTCCGCCTGTCGATCGTAGTCGAGGTGTGTACCAACCCAGGGAGTATGGATTTTCATCTACCACTGCAGGGCGCGGATCTTCTGTGGGACCGTTTTTACCGCCCATAGGTCGTGGTAGAGGAATGATCCAGCCTGGGGAGCCTGGCTCTTCCTCTGCGAGTGTGGGTCATGGAAGACTTTTGAGGACTTACCCCTTTTCCATTTTACGTGCTACTCGAGGGCCTTCCACGTGGGATAAACTTCAGGTAATTATCTTCTATTGTTCTATATATAATTTTAATCCATTTGCGTGGACGCGTATTGTTCTTCGTCCTCTTTTTATTGTGTAATTTTCATTCAAATGCGTTTTTACTATATCATAAGGTCCTATCCAAAGAGAATCCAGCTTTTTTGATCGTCCTCTTCTTACGGTTTCGTCGAATACTAATACTTGGTCTCCTATTTGGTAGTTGGTTTGTTTCGCTTTCTTGTCATAATATTTTTTGCTTTTTTCTTTTTCTTCTCTCAAGTGTTCCTTCGCTATTTTGTTAGTTGCCCTTAATCTTTGTTGCATCTCTTGAGCATAATCATCTATTGTGTATGAGAATTTTGGAGGTTGATTTAGTGCGGTTGATATATTTGCCTGATGTCCATATACCAATTCGAAAGGAGTGTAATTTGTGCTAGAATGAGGTGTTGTATTATATGTAAAGATAGCATATGGTATCCAATCGTCCCAATCCGTTTGATCTTCTTTTATATAATGACGCAGATACTCCGCAAGTGTTCGATGTGAACGTTCGAGAGTTCCATTGCTTTGTGGATGATATGATGTTGTTTGTAATTTTTCAATTTTTAATAATTTACAAACTGTTTTAAAAATGTTACTTAAAAAATTCGTTCCTTGATCCGTCAGAATTTTTTCTGGGATTCCATATTCAAGCAGGATTTTTTCTACAAATTCTCTTGCGACCGTTGATGCTTCTTGGTTTGGTATCGGTATTACTTTACTAAATTTTGTTAAATTATTCTGAAAGGATAATAAGTATTTGTTACCTTTTTGAGTTATTGTTAATGGACCTACTATATCCAATGCGCATTTTTCAAATGGTTTTTCGAGTGTGTCCGTAATTATCATTGGTGATTTGTTTTTCTATGCTGCCTTATTTCTTTGGCATAAGTCACATTTGTTTATATATTTAATTATGTCTGCGGTCATACCTTTCCAATTATGTTTTAGTTGTATACTTTTTAATGTTCTTTGAATTCTTTGATGGCCTTCTAGAGGTGCGTTATGATATTCGTAAAGTATTTGATTCTTTTCTTCCTCCGTATATTCTCGGATATTATTTTCGTTGTTTAGTTCGTCTTTA
>NW_022639527.1:92611-93683 GCF_010583005.1 Odontomachus brunneus | reverse complement strand
TTATCATTGGTGATTTGTTTTTCTATGCTGCCTTATTTCTTTGGCATAAGTCACATTTGTTTATATATTTAATTATGTCTGCGGTCATACCTTTCCAATTATGTTTTAGTTGTATACTTTTTAATGTTCTTTGAATTCCTTGATGGCCTTCTAGAGGTGCGTTATGATATTCGTAAAGTATTTGATTCTTTTCTTCCTCCGTATAATCTCGGATATTATTTTCGTTGTTTAGTTCGTCTTTTGTTTTATATGATTCTTCTTTACTAGAAATTTCTTTGTTTGTATTTAATATGGATACTGTCGGATTTCTGCTTAATGCGTCAGCATTTACGTTTGTTTTTCCTGCTTTATGTATGATTTCATAATCGTATTCCTCTAATTTTAATCTCCATCGTATTAATCGTGATCCAGGATCTGTTACATTAAATAGCCATACTAATGGTTTATGATCAGTTACTATTTTAAATTTAATTCCATATACATAAGGTATGAAATGCTTTATAGCCCATATTATTGCCAATAATTCTTTTTCTATTGTATTATAATTTCGTTCTGCTTTTGACAATACTTTACTTGCATAGGCTATTGGATTATCTTTTCCTAGTTGACCTTGTGATAGAATGGCTCCGATTGCGTAGTCGGATGCGTCTGTGGTAATGATGAATTCTTCTTCAAAGTTTGGATATTTTAATACTGGTGCAGTAGTTAATTTCTCTTTAAGTTTATCAAATGCTAATTGTTGTTCAGGTCCCCATTCAAAGATCACGTTTTTTCTTGTCAACATCGTTAGAGGTCGTGCGATTTTAGAAAAATTTTCGATAAATCTTCTATAGTATCCGGCTAATCCTATGAAGGATTGAATGTGTTTAACCTTTGTAGGTACTGGAAAATTTGTTACTGCATCTAATTTCTTTGGATCCGGAAAGATTCCATTTTCTGAAATTATATGTCCCAGATATACTACTTCCTTTCGAAGAAATTCACATTTGTCTGGCTGTAGCTTTAAATTGTAATGCGGTATTTTTTGCAATACATCTATAAGCCTTTTATTATGATTTTCAAGACTATTGCC
>NW_022639527.1:92506-92601 GCF_010583005.1 Odontomachus brunneus | reverse complement strand
AATATATGTAATTGTCTATGTATTATTTTTCTACAATTAATTACATTCCTCTACTTACAGTAACGTATCTAGCTACAGTATCTATCTACTTGAAT
>NW_022639527.1:90032-92496 GCF_010583005.1 Odontomachus brunneus | reverse complement strand
TTTAGTACTAAACAGTAGTTGTTGGTGTAATTCGATCTTCCTCTTTGGGCACGGGACTGTAGATAGTGTATGACTCATACACATGATATATGATTATATCATGATTATATTATATGATTTTAAAGTATTATAATAACATTATAAATTGTAAACATTATACATTAAATATATGTAATTGTCTATGTATTATTTTTCTACAATTAATTACATTCCTCTACTTACAGTAACGTATCTAGCTACAGTATCTATCTACTTGAATGGCATGACGCGTATAGCACGATATTATCACGACGTTTTCCAACTATTTAATCGAGACCACCTTATAATATTATATATGGATCGATTTGGTATGAAATGGTATACAATTTTTGTCCTTACAAAAACTTACAAATTTTGCAAAGGTAATGAGTAGGGAGGAGGGGGGGTTAAAAAATTTGATGTTTTTGAAAAAATTTAATATATTGTTTCAAAGAGCGTTCAATACTGTATAACTTTTGTAGGAAACATTTTTTCATATACCTTATATTTTAGGAAATATTCAATAAAAATGGAAAAGTCATTTTTTTTCAAGGGGCTGTTTCAACCCTTAAACTCAATATATGACCGATAAAAAAAAATACGTGTCGACTACTTTTTGATGCTCTACAACATATCCAAAGCGCATCAAAATCGGGGGGGGCGGGACAGTTCCGCAACTTCCCTTGTAAGTCATGGAGCCAATTTTTTAGAGAGTAGAACTTGAGAACTTTAACATTTTCTTTCACACCGCATTGTTTATTCCTCATGTTATGTAGGACAAAACATGATGAAACGCTAAAAGACGTTTCAGCCGAAATGCACGTGTTGCATAAACGAACACTGCAAAATACGGCAAGTAAATCAAAAGTGCACGCGCTGCAGAAACATCACGTTACACTTTTGAACTGTTGGGTAATTAGGTCGGTAACCTAATTCCCTAATTTTACGAATGATATATAAAGAGTTGGATCACCTACTCGAGAGAGAGAGTAGAGAGAAAAGTACTGTCCAGTCTAGAGGCGCACGTTACATGTCTCAGGTGAAAGACAACTGACTCGAGAGTAATACGAGTGTCCTGCATTACAATAACGCGATACATTAATCTAATTGGTGTAGGATAAGCTAAAAAGTATATATGTGAAGTGCAATAAGAGTGTGATCAGGAATTGTAAGAAGACAAGTTCTATTACATTGAATAATACATTTTATTAAGAAACTCCTCAAGACTACTAGATTCCCTTATTATCCTATGCGTTTGCACGTCTGCACCGGATTCCAATTACCGGTTGTGCTTATCGTAACCGAGAGCACAACAAAATTGGTGGCAGCGGTGGGATCCCGCGGTATCCAAGCCTGCAACAAAAAGGAATAAGGGAAAGGTCAAGTTGAAAGACTCAAAAATATTGGGAACCAAAATTAAACTATGAGGTACGAGACACGAGAAAATATCTCGACGACTCAATAGAAGCAAAATCAAGGAGATCTGAGGAACCGGAACGGACAACGCCACGGCAGAATCGAGGACGATCGTCGGAGATACGATCACCAAAACGCCTGCTGTCAGCGACACCGGAGCCTACAGTATATCAGCCGAACTGACCCGCCCAAGCGTCATACCCCGGAGTAGCGTACAGGGAACAGAGGCAGCCCCAGCTGATTCAACCTGTACAAGGTGAATTCTCACTCACCTCTTACGACAGCTCAGTATTTGAACGATCGGATAACGAAGACGAAGCAAATATGAACAATTCACCTCATAGGGAAACACGTACGGTAGGAAATAACGAAATCGACCGAGAAATTGAAAGGCTACAAGCTGAAACAGGAAATCCGCGAGTAGAAGTAAATCCTTCGGGAAGTCAAAATTTTAACAACGCAAATCGCGCTGAAACGGACGAAATCACATAACAAAGTAGAGAAGAGATTTTGCTAGGTATAATAAATCAAATGAAACATCAAATGTGTCACTTAACTGAACAAGTGAATGCCCTAACCGCGGACAGACAACATCCTATAAGATCAGATAATATGAACGTAACATACGGACAAACCATGTACGATGTAAGAAATAGACAATCTCGAGCAAGTAGTTATATGTAGTTATCCGAAGCACGGAAAATAATTCCAGAATTTGATGGTACTTCACAAGAACGATTGCAAGAATTCCTCAACGCAAGTGCATATGTAATAAATAATATAAATCCTGCAGAAGAACCTATGTTATTAGGAGCGATTTTATGTACTAAATTAAAAGGCAAAGCAATGATAGATTTCGACACTAGAGATATTCAAAGTTTTGAACAATTAAAAAATAAATTAGAAACATGTTACTCGGTAGGAAAAAGCGTAACTTGTTTACAATTAGAATTTAATTCAATAAAACAGAAACCCGGAGAAAGTGCTCAAACTTATGGATTACGTGTAGACAAATTAGCAATGCAGCTAT
>NW_022639527.1:89492-89804 GCF_010583005.1 Odontomachus brunneus | reverse complement strand
AATAAATAATATAAATCCTGCAGAAGAACCTATGTTATTAGAAGCAATTTTATGTACTAAATTAAAAGGCAAAGCAATGATAGATTTCGACACTAGAGATATTCAAAATTTTGAACAATTAAAAAATGAATTAGAAACATGTTACTCGGTACGAAAAAGCATAACTTGTTTACAATTAGAATTTAATTCAATAAAACAGAAACCCGGAGAAAGTGCTCAAACTTATGGATTACGTGTAGACAAATTAGCAATGCAGCTATCACTAATAAGTGATCGAAGACAGACGAGTGAGCAAAAACGTACTATACTAGA
>NW_022639527.1:84502-89482 GCF_010583005.1 Odontomachus brunneus | reverse complement strand
GAGAAAGTGCTCAAATTTATGGATTACGTGTAGACAAATTAGCAATGCAACTATACCAATCACTAATAAGTGATCGAAGACACACGAGTGAGCAAAAACGTACTATACTAGATACTGTACAACTGCAAGCTCTACAAAATTATCAAATAGGATTACGCGATGAACTCAGAACAATAATACGATCGCGAAATTATAACTCATTGCATGAAGCAATAGCAGCAGCAAGCTCAGAAGAAAAAGTACAAGGGCCTAGTGGAAAACCCTTCGTAAAAATTAAACCTCCTATATACACCCGCAATGAAAAAACTTTGCAATGCTACAAATGTGGTAAATTAGGGCATAACGAACAGGAATGCAGAACAAGTCGCTATGCAAATCGATATGTGTTACCGAAACCAATCGAAAATACGCGCATAAACTCAGTACAAAAACATTTACATACTGTAAAAAGAACGGTCACAACCGCGACGAATGCTGGAATCTGCACGGTAAGCCAAACGGGAAACCCGAACCCGTGAGTAATCAGCGAAGACTACCACGGACAGTGACGGCCATTCCGTCAAATACGGAAAGATTATCGACTCCCAGAATAGGGAATAGAAATGAACAAAAAAACAAATAAAAAAACAAACTAGAGTACAAGACTACCAAGTCAATCAAGTAAGAAAAAATACGTTAAATAATAGTCTATTCGATCTAGTAATTCTACCAATAAAAGAAGCGAAACGAGGGAAAATTCCGTTTCTGGTAGATACAGGATCAGCCGTTAGTCTAGTAAAAATAAAGACATTGAAAAATGATACACCGATGATTGGAGAAAAACTCACTCTAACAGGAATCACGGGACATCAAGCCCATACATTGGGAAAAATAAAAGCTACAATAGACTTAGGAAAGCAACTAAGAAAAATGGAACTTTACGTAGTAAGGGATGATTTCCCCATAGATTATGAAGGAATACTAGGGATCGATTTCCTACAAACATATCATGCCAAGTTCGATTATAAGGAAAGAACTATGAGAGTTTCCGGACAAAACTTGCCATTAGTACCATTTCAAACATATAGCCTTCCCGCGCGTAGCGAGAATATAATACAGGCTACAGTAAGCTCTAATAAAGAAGGAATTATGACAGCAGAGGAATTTTTATTGGTAATTGCTTGATTAAAGCAAGCAATCATAAGTGCCTCGCAACAGTGATAAATACCACTGAAAACATCGTAGAAATAGCCACACCATACGTAATATTAGAAGAAATAAAAGATGTTGAGATAACAAAAATAAAAAATCTGCTTAAAGAGCAGAAAGATAATAAGCAACTGGCACGGACAGAAACATTAAAGAAACAGTTACGATTACAGCATTTAAATAATGAGAAAAGAAAAATAATACATGAAATATGTGAAGATTTCAATGATATATTTTTTCTAGAAGGAGATAGTCTCACACATACAACAGTAGTGGAACATCAAATTACCACACGAGCTGACGCAGCTCCAGTAAACATACGACCGTACCGGTAAAAACACAAACAAGAAGTCAATAAACAAATAAAAGAGATGTTAGACGATAAAGTAATACGACATAGTGCTAGCCAATGGAATGCACCTTTACTAGTCGTACCGAAGAAAACTGATGCATCGGGAAAAACAAAACTACGAATAGTAGTCGATTTCAGAAAACTAAATGATTTAACGATAGGAGATTCTTTCCCATTACCAAATATTAATGATATTTTAGATCAATTAGGGAATGCTAAGTATTTTTCCACTTTAGATTTAGCTTCAGGATATCATCAAATATCAATGACGGAGCAAGACAAAAATAAAACTGCTTTCTCAACACCAACGGGACACTACGAATTCAATCGAATGCCTTTTGGATTAAAAAATGCACCAGCAACATTTCAAAGATTAATGAATTCTGTATTAGCTGGACTGCAAGAAATCAAATGTCTAGTATATTTAGATGATATTGTTATCTATGGCAATAGTCTTGAAAATCATAATAAAAGGCTTATAGATGTATTGCAAAAAATACCGCATTACAATTTAAAGCTACAGCCAGACAAATGTGAATTTCTTCGAAAGGAAGTAGTATATCTGGGACATATAATTTCAGAAAATGGAATCTTTCCGGATCCAAAGAAATTAGATGCAGTAACAAATTTTCCAGTACCTACAAAGGTTAAACACATTCAATCCTTCATAGGACTAGCCGGATACTATAGAAGATTTATCGAAAATTTTTCTAAAATCGCACGACCTCTAACGATGTTGACAAGAAAAAACGTGATCTTTGAATGGGGACCTGAACAACAATTAGCATTTGATAAACTTAAAGAGAAATTAACTACTGCACCAGTATTAAAATATCCAAACTTTGAAGAAGAATTCATCATTACCACAGACGCATCCGACTACGCAATCGGAGCCATTCTATCACAAGGTCAACTAGGAAAAGATAATCCAATAGCCTATGCAAGTAAAGTATTGTCAAAAACAGAACGAAATTATAATACAATAGAAAAAGAATTATTGGCAATAATATGGGCTATAAAGCATTTCAGACCTTATGTATATGGAATTAAATTTAAAATAGTAACTGATCATAAACCATTAGTATGGCTATTTAATGTAACAGATCCTGGATCACGATTAATACGATGGAGATTAAAATTAGAGGAATACGATTATGAAATCATACATAAAGCAGGAAAAACAAACGTAAATGCTGACGCATTAAGCAGAAATCCGACAGTATCCATATTAAATACAAACAAAGAAATTTCTAGTAAAGAAGAATCATATGAAACAAAGGACGAACTAAACAACGAAAATAATATCCGAGATTATACGGAGGAAGAAAAGAATCAAATACTTTACGAATATCATAACGCACCTCTAGAAGGCCATCAAGGAATTCAAAGAACATTAAAAAGTATACAACTAAAACATAATTGGAAAGGTATGACCGCAGACATAACTAAATATATAAACAAATGTGACTTATGCCAAAGAAATAAGGCAGCAAAGAAAAACAAATCACCAATGATAATTACGGACACACCCGAAAAACCATTTGAAAAATGCGCATTGGATATAGTAGGTCCATTAACAATAACTCAAAAAGGTAACAAATACTTATTATCCTTTCAGAATAATTTAACAAAATTTAGTAAAGTAATACCGATACCAAACCAAGAAGCATCAACGGTCGCAAGAGAATTTGTAGAAAAAATCCTGCTTGAATATGGAATCCCAGAAAAAATTCTGACGGATCAAGGAACGAATTTTTTAAGTAACATTTTTAAAACAGTGTGTAAATTATTAAAAATTGAAAAATTACAAACAACATCATATCATCCACAAAGCAATGGAACTCTCGAACGTTCACATCGAACACTTGCGGAGTATCTGCGTCATTATATAAAAGAAGATCAAACGGATTGGGACGATTGGATACCATATGCTATCTTTACATATAATACAACACCTCATTCTAGCACAAATTACACTCCTTTCGAATTGGTATATGGACATCAGGCAAATATATCAACCGCACTAAATCAACCTCCAAAATTCTCATACACAATAGATGATTATGCTCAAGAGATGCAACAAAGATTAAGGGCAACTAACAAAATAGCGAAGGAACACTTGAGAGAAGAAAAAGAAAAAAGCAAAAAATATTATGACAAGAAAGCGAAACAAACCAACTACCAAATAGGAGACCAAGTATTAGTATTCGACGAAACCGTAAGAAGAGGACGATCAAAAAAGCTGGATTCTCTTTGGATAGGATCTTATGATATAGTAAAAACGCATTTGAATGAAAATTACACAATAAAAAGAGGACGAAGAACAATACGCGTCCACGCAGATAGATTAAAATTATATATAGAACAATAGAAGATAATTACCTGAAGTTTATCCCACGTGGAAGGCCCTCGAGTAGCACGTAAAATGGAAAAGGGGTAAGTCCTCAAAGGTCTTCCATGACCCATACTCGCAGAGGAAGAGCTAGGCTCCCCAGGCTGGATCATTCCTCTACCACGACCTATGGGCGGTAAAAACGGTCCCACAGAAGATCCGCGCCCTGCAGTGGTAGATGAAGATCCACACTCCCTGGGTTGGTACACACCTCGACCACGATCGACAGGCGGAAAAACTTCCGGCCTGCCGGGAATGGATACTATCTCTATCGGAGAAAAAACAAGTAACAAATATTCATGGGCAGAACCATAAATACGGACCCCGTAACTAGCACATCTATACTATAAGAAAGCACCACACATATAATTAAATATATATATTTTCTCACTTTAACACAAAAAATATAAAATAAAAATAATACCACCACAGGGCAAGTAATCACACACTCGCGACACAACGACATATTGTTTCTTTTCTTTAATATGTCCGTACAAAGTAACGGATGGAAAGAAACTGAAAGTATACTCATTCAATAAAAAGAAAACATTTCTGCTACGCAAAGCAACGCACCAGATTGCTAAAACCAACACCCACGATCTAATTATAGAACGCTCATCCTGATAAAGAGCATCGGGCTCATGACGAATGATTCACAAGAAAAAGCGCCGTACGAAATCCAAAAGTTTATACATACACCGGGCATATATTTCGACAAACAAGGTCAGTTATACCAAATTACATCTACTTGGAAAATAGTTATAAAAGTAAATTTAAAAATATTAGACTTGCGACGGGACCAGTTAGAAGAATATCTCGAAAATACGAAAAAAATTTGTGATGTACAAGGATTAACATCAAATACTGGAAAAACCTGTAATAATTTGTACGATATAGTAAAAACACGACTGAACCGAACACGACTAATACTGAACCAAATTTACGAAATACACTCACTAATACCAAATCGCCGACGCGGCTTAATAGACGGAATAGGTATGATAGCCAAATCTCTTTTCGGTACAATGGACGCAAACGATGAAAAAAT
>NW_022639527.1:83185-83786 GCF_010583005.1 Odontomachus brunneus | reverse complement strand
GTTCTTTTGTTTTAGTGCGATGATAAACGTGTGATTTGCCGAGATATATTTTTTCTGGCAATTTGTTATACTTTTCAACGTTGTATACATTATAATTTCGCACGGTGATTCTTTATTGATTCTGAATATTGCGTTTCTTTGCGGACAAGTATAATGGTTCCTATATTTTATGCATTCAGCTAATTCGTTTTCGCGTAATATTATGTATGTGTTTGTTTCCTGACTAACCGCGATTTTAGTGTGTGTGACTTCAGTTAAAACAAAAATATTGTCGTGACTGTGTACAGGAAACGGGTGTACATGGATTATTTCGTATGTTGGATAAGCTATGAGAGGTAAGTTTAATATAGTGAAAAAATTTTTGTCTTTATAATACGCGCTGATCGTGCAGAATTTTTCTATCTCTACCCAGTTCTCTTTTCTAGGTGTAAACGGGAAATGTGTGCCTTTTGGTACGTGTATGGATATTTCCTGTAGCTGAGATATGATACTGTCTATTGGTGTTAATCTTGTCGGTAAGTTTCCTGATTTTATTTTATCTAAATAGTAAATTATGTCGTCCTGGTCACGTACCAGATCATCCAGTAAAGCGTTTAGTATC
>NW_022639527.1:82992-83163 GCF_010583005.1 Odontomachus brunneus | reverse complement strand
TTGTCGGTAAGTTTCCTGATTTTATTTTATCTAAATAGTAAATTATGTCGTCCTGGTCACGTACCAGATCATCCAGTAAAGCGTTTAGTATCGTAATATGTCCGTCTATTTGTTGTCTTAAAGTGAGTCCAACTTCACCTGTATAGAGTTGTGTTATACTATTCCATATTA
>NW_022639527.1:79177-81776 GCF_010583005.1 Odontomachus brunneus | reverse complement strand
CCAGTAAAGCGTTTAGTATCGTAAAATGTTCGTCTATTTGTTGTCTTAAAGTGAATCCAACTTCACCTGTATAGAGTTGTGTTATACTATTCCATATCATCTTTTCGTTAGTTTCGAAAGTTTTTTCTAGGTTATCAAGGTTGTGGACTGTTGTATTAATGATTTTTAATTGATTTGTCACTGCGTGTTGTAAGGTCTCCTGTTTATTTTGTAATAAGTCTATTTGTTTGGTTATTATTTTCTCGTCATTTGCGTCCATTACGCCAAATAATGATTTTGCTATTGTGCCTATTCCGTCTATTATTCCTCGTTTTGCGTATGTGGGAATTTTGTATATGCTGTGTATGAGTTCCGTCATGTTCTGTATGCGGTTAAGGTTTTTCTGTACCACTTCACGTAGATTATCGCATATTTGCATGTGGTACTTGTCTTCTTTTGTTGATCGCAAATTCTTTCTGCGCTGTCGAGGTATCCTTGTATCTTATTTCGTCTAACATCTATTGAATGTATATCCATTTTGATGACGGTTTTCCATGTTGAAACTATTTGGTGTAATTGTCCTTGTGTGTCATAATACACACCAGGTGTGTGTATGAATTCGTTGATTTCGAATGGGGTTTCTGCTTGCAACCCATTTGTCCCGAGGCTGATACTCCTTATCAGGCTGAATGCCCTGTAAGTACATTGGGTCGGGTGTTTAGATAAATATGATCCCCTTTTCCTGTTCTGATCGTATTTCGTGTGGGATAAAAATGCCTCCTTCTTTTTTATTTCTAAGTTTTTCGTTTGCGTGGGGGGAACCTCTTGTTTAGCTTTATTTAGCTCTGTTAGTCTTATGCAGGATGTCGCCCGCTCGCATGTCCTGTCCCGCGTGTCTAGTGGTAGTGTCATTTGTGTTTTGTGATTTTTCTTTTGTGTATGGTTTTTGTGGTGTGGTGTTTTTATATTTTGTTTGTTTATTTCTCCAGTGGGATTGCCCATCGTGCTCGGGATATTTTTTTCCCATGGAGATTGCTCCGACGGCGCCCTTTTCGCCGCCTGTTATTGTTTACGGCGAGGAGGCACGCCGCCTCCCGCCTAATCAAGGGTATGAGACAAGCACACCTCGGCCCCCGAAGGGCCACGGAGACGGGGGCGCCGGGGCATCCGGGGTGGAAAACCTGCCCCTCGTTGGATCCTCCCGGGCCTCTACCCCCTGGCCCAGTATACTATGTGGGCGCGGTAGGAGTGTGCCGCCTCGTCGGTAAGTTTTTAGTTTTCTATGTATAGTTTTATGCGATTTGCGTGCGTGCGTAGCGTTCGTCGGCTCCGTTTTATTGTGTAATTTTCATTTCCGTTCTTCTGAATTATCTCGTAGGGTCCTATCCACATCGCATCTAATTTCTTTGATCTTTCTCGTCGTACCATTTCATCGTGTAATAGTACTTGGTCTCCTACGTCAAGTACAGTTCCTTTAGCTGTTCGATCATAATATTTTTTGCTCTTTGTCTTTTCTTCCTTAACGTGCTCTCGGGTTACTTGATTTGTTGCTCGGAGCCGTTGTTTTATTTCTTGCGTAGTCATCGATGCTATACGTGATCTTCGGCGTTGTTAGTATAGATGATGGTAGGATTGCTTGGTACCCGTATACCAGTTCGAATGGTGTATATTTCGTGGTTGTGTGTGGAGTTGTATTATAGGTAAAAATCGCGTATGGGATCCATTCATCCCAGTTTGTTTGGTCATTATTTATGTAGTGTCGGAGGTATTCCGCAAGTGTTCTATGCGATCTTTCCAGTGCTCCGTTGCTTTGTGGATGGTACGCGGTGGTTTGAATCTTTTCAATTTTTAGTAATTTGCATACTGTTTTAAATATTTTACTAAGGAAATTAGTACCTTGATCTGTTAATATTTTTTCCGGTATCCCATATTCCAGCACTATTTTCTCGACAAATGCTTTCGCGACAGTTGTCGCCTCTTGATTAGGTATTGGGATAGCTTTACTGAATTTTGTTAAATTATCCTGGAATGTCAGGATATACTTATTTCCTTTAGTTGTTAACGTCAGTGGTCCTACAATGTCTAGGGCACATTTTTCGAATGGCTTAGTAGGTGTGTCGGTAATTACCATTGGTGACTTTTTCTGTAGGCTTAATTTATTCTTCTGGCATAATTCGCATCTTTTGATATATTGCGTTACGTCTTTTATTATTCCTTTCCAGTTGTGATTCATTTGTATTCTTTTTAAAGTGCGTTGTATTCCTTGATGCCCTCCCAACGGTGCATCATGATATTCGTAAAGTATTTGTTCTTTTTCTCTCTTCGTATAATTTTGTTTTTTGTGTATCTGTATTGCTTTCCTCTTCTTTTTCCTCTTCTTCTTCCTGTTCTTCTTGCTCTTCTTCTTCCTCTTTTTCTGGAGCGCTAGTTTTTAATATTGATACGGGGGGGTATCTACTTAACGCGTCTGCGTTCACGTTTGTTTTTCCCGCTTTATGGATTATCTCGTAATCATATTCTTCTAATTTTAGTCTCCATCTTATTAGTCTGGATCCAGGGTCTGTAACGTTGAACAGCCAAACTAGTGGTTTGTGATCCGTAACTATTTTGAATTTGGTTC
>NW_022639527.1:78485-79167 GCF_010583005.1 Odontomachus brunneus | reverse complement strand
TCAATTTTAGTCTCTATCTTATTAGTCTGGATCCAGGGTCTGTAACGTTGAACAGCCAGACTAGTGGTTTGTGATCCGTAACTATTTTGAATTTGGTTCCATAGATATAATGTCTGAAATGTTTAACTGCCCAGACTATTGCTAGCAGTTCTTTTTCTGTAGTGTTATAATTTTGTTCCGCGCGTGATAATACGCGGCTTGCATAAGCTATCGGGTTGTCTTCTCCTATTCGGCCTTGCGATAGTATAGCTCCGACTGCATGGTCGGATGCATCTGTTGTGATCACGAATTCTTTTTCGAAATCTAGGTATATTAGTACCGGTGCGGTGGTCATTTTTTCTTTCAACTTGTCAAATGCCATTTGTTGTTGTTGACCCCATTCAAATTTTTCATCTTTTTTCGTAAGTTTGGTTAAGGGTCGTGCTATTTTTGAAAAATTCTCAATGAATCTTCTGTAATAGCCTGCGAGACCTATAAATGACTGAATGTCTTTAGTTTTTGTAGGTTTCGGAAAATTCATTATGGCCTCTATCTTTTTTGGGTCTGGTTGGATTCCATTTTCTGAAATTATGTGTCCCAGGTATACTACTTCTTTTCGAAGAAATTCACATTTGTCTGGTTGTAGTTTTAAATTGTAATGCCGTAATCTTTGCAATACATCTATAAGCCTTTTATTATGATT
>NW_022639527.1:77545-78475 GCF_010583005.1 Odontomachus brunneus | reverse complement strand
TGGAAAATTCGTTATGGCCTCTATCTTTTTTGGGCCTGGTAGAATTTCATTTTCTGAAATTATATGTCCCAGGTATACTACTTCTTTTCGAAGAAATTCACATTTGTCTGGTTGTAGCTTTAAATTGTAATGCCGTAATCTTTGCAATACATCTATAAGCCTTTTATTATGATTTTCAAGACTATTGCCATATATAACAATATCATCTAAATATACTAGACATTTGATTCCTTGCAATCCAGCTAATACAGAATTCATTAGTCTTTGAAATGTTGCTGGTGCGTTTTTTAATCCAAAAGGCATTCGATTGAATTCGTAATGTCCCGTTGGTGTTGAGAAAGCAGTTTTATTTTTGTCTTGCTCCGTCATCGATATTTGATGATATCCTGAAGCTAAGTCTAAAGTGGAAAAATACTTAGCACTTCCTAATTGATCTAATATATCATTAATATTTGGTAGTGGGAAAGAATCTCCTATCGTTAGATCATTTAGTTTTCTGAAATCGACTACTATTCGTAGTTTTGTTTTTCCCGATGCATCAGTTTTCTTTGGTACGACTAGTAAAGGTGCATTCCATTGGCTAGCACTATGTCGTATTACTTTATTGTCTAACATTTCTTTTATTTGTTTATTTACTTCTTGTTTATGTTTTTCGGGTAACCGGTACGGTCGTATGTTTACTGGAGCTGCGTCAGCTCGTGTGGCAATTTGATGTTCCACTACTGTTGTATGTGTGAGGCTATCTCCTTCTATAAAAAATATGTCATTGAAATCTTCACATATTTCATGCATTATTTTTCTTTCTTCCTTATTTAGATGTTCTAAACGTAACTGTTTCTTTAATGTTTCTGTTTCTGCCGATTGCTTGCTGTTCTTTTGTTCAGTAAGCAAATTTATTTTTGTTATGTCCTCATCCGTAATTTCTTCTAT
>NW_022639527.1:76922-77162 GCF_010583005.1 Odontomachus brunneus | reverse complement strand
TAATTGCTTTCCTACGTCTATCGTAGCTTTTATTTTTCCCAATGTATGGGCTTGATGTCCCGTGATTCCTGTTAGAGTGAGTTTTTCTCCAATCATCCGTGTTTCATATTTTAATGTCTTTATTTTTACTAGACTAACGGCTGATCCTGTATCTACCAAAAACGGAATTTTCCCTTGTTTCGCTTCTTTTATTGGCAGAATTACTAAATCGAGTAGTCTATTATTCAGCGTATGTTTTCT
>NW_022639527.1:75548-76912 GCF_010583005.1 Odontomachus brunneus | reverse complement strand
ATCTACCAAAAACGGAATTTTCCCTTGTTTCGCTTCTTTTATTGGCAGAATTACGAAATCGAGTAATCTATTATTCAGCGTATGTTTTCTTACTTGGTTGACCTGGTAGTCTTGTACTCTAGTTAGTTTTTTGTTTTTATTATCTTGTTCATTTCAATTCCCTATTCTGGGAGTCGAAAATCTTTCCGTATTAGGCGGAATGACTGTCACTGTCCGTGATAGTCTTTGCTGATTACTCACGGGTTTGGGTTTCCCGTTTGGCTTACCGTGCAGATTCCAGCATTCGTCACGGTTATGACCGTTCTTTTTACAGTAAACGCAATGTTTCTGTACCGCATTTATGCGTGTATTTTCGATTGGTTTCGGTAACACATATCGATTTGCATAACGACTTGTTCTACATTCCTGTCCTTTATGCCCTAATTTACCACATTTGTAGCATTGCAAAGTTTTTTCATTGTGGGTATATGTAGGAGGTTTAATTTTTACGAAGGGTTTTCCACTAGGCCCTTGTACCTTCTCTTCTGAGCTTGCTGCTGCTATTGCTTCATGCAGTGAGCTATAATTTCGCGATCGTATTATTGTTCTGAGTTCATCGCGTAATCCTATTTGATAATTTTGTAGAGCTTGAAGTTGTACAGTATCTAGTATAGTACGTTTTTGCTCACTCGTGTGTCTTCGATCACTTATTAGCGATTGGTATAGTTGCATTGCTAATTTGTCTACACGTAATCCATAAATTTGAGCACTTTCTCCGTATTTCTGTTTTATTGAATTAAATTCTAATTGCAAACAAGTTATGCTTTTTCGTACTGAGTAACATGTTTCTAATTCATTTTTTAATTGTTCGAAATTTTGAATATCTCTAGTGTCGAAATCTATCATTGCTTTGCCTTTTAATTAAGTACATAAAATTGCTTCTAATAACATAGGTTCTTCGGCAGGATTTATATTATTTATTACATATGCGCTTGCGTTGAGGAATTCTTGCAATCGTTCTTGTGAGGTATCATCGAATTCTGGGATTATTTTCCGTGCTTCGGATAACTGCATGTAACTACTTGCTCGAGATTGTCTATTTCTTACATCGTACATGGTTCGTCCGTATGTTACGTTCATATTATCTGATCTTATAGGATGTTGTCTGTCCGCTGTTAGAGCACTCACTTGTTCAGTCAAGTGACACATTTGATGTTTCATTTGATTTATTATACCTAGCAAAATTTCTTCTCTATTTTGTCGTGTATTTTGGTCCGTTTCAATGTGATTAAAATTTTGGCTTCCCGAAGAATTTACTTCTACTCGCGGATTTCCTGTTTCATATTCAGCTTGTAACCTTTCTATTTCTCGGTCGATTTCATTAT
>NW_022639527.1:69194-75538 GCF_010583005.1 Odontomachus brunneus | reverse complement strand
GATTTCGTTATTTCCTATTGTACGTGCTTCCCTATGAGGTGAATTGTCCATATTTGCTTCGTCTTCGTTATCTGATCGTTCAAATACTGAGCTGTCGTAAGAGGTGAGTGAGAATTCACCTCGTGCAGATATATCACTAACAGAACTTGTTGAAGGTAACCGTATTCGCCTTCTAAATACTCGGGTATATACGTTAGATTGTGCTAGTGGTATTATACTAGTATCTAATTCCGTGAATGGAAATTCGCGCTCTACTGTTACATGAGCTGGAGAGTCAATCGTGTGAGAGCTGACGTTATTAAAATTCAAAGTGCGGCGCACGCTTTGGTCGATTTGTTGTCTTGTGTTATCTATTAAACGAGGAATTTCAAAGTTATCTAACCCGGCGAGTCGTCTTAAGGTTCTGGTTGCAGGCTCACTATGTAACCAGGTACGGTTTCTTATCGGTTCGCGGGGTATATTGCTTCCTTCCGACATTCAATATGCGTATAAATTACAGTGTTTGTTTTTGGACTTACATTATCGCCGTGATTCGCATGTTGTATACTTTTCTTTTCGCTGTGTTGACGGTGTTTCTGGTACACGACCCGCTGTAGGTCGTTGCTTAGTGTCAAGGTTGAATCAGCTGGGGCTGCCTCTGCTCCCTGTACGTTACTCCGACGTATGATGCTTGGGGGCGAGTTAGCTCGGTATGCTGACGTACCTTAGGCTCCGGTGTCGCTGACAACAGTCGTTTTGGAGATCGTAACTCCGACGATCGTCCTCGATTCTGCTGTGGCGTTGGGCAAGTCGCGGTCGCCTCTGGTGCATTCGCCGTAGGCTCCGGTGTCGCTGACAACGTAGTATCGTAGGCCGTAGCTCCGACGGTCGCTTTGATTACGCTGCTGCTCGTCTTTCACCGATTACCGCTGTCCTCTGCCGTCTCCGTTAGCCTTGTGGTCCCAGTGTGTTGTCTCGGAGGGCTCTGAATGACTTTTTGAGCTCTCTCCAATTTTTTTCTTCTCTTTTTTTTTTGTAGACTTGTCGTCTAATGTATTTACGGAGTAGTTGTTTCTTCTCGGTCTTGTAGTTTCTCGCTCCTTTTTGAGATACTCGGTAGAGTTTTTTCAGTAGACGTATCTCCGACGTCCACTAGTTAGCTCCGATGATTTCTCTTTTGAATTTTTTCTTTCTTCGTCACTTACACCACCCTTTTCTTACCCGTAATTCACTTTCTGTTCACAGGTAGAGCCTGACCCGACGGACACCGATCCCACCGCTGCCACCAAATTGTCGTGCCCGTGTTGCCGGGACACGAAGAATAAAAGTTCGAGATCGGTATTGCGGGCGCGGCAGGGTGTGTGGCGGTGGAATAAAATGTAGTAGAGGTTTTGACTACTTCTTGTAGTGTTAAATATAAAAAAGGTTTATTTAATTGGTACACTTGTATGAGTTTTAATTACTACTCCCGTACTTATGAGTTAATATGCGAACCGCGCGTAAGTCACGTATGACGCGTATGTCGCGGCGAGAGACCGAGATGTTAAGCCTGACGCGAGCGGTCTCTCCGCTTTTTTATTGTATTATTTTAGACTTGTCGGAGGGGGTGCCTGGCGACAAGAACGTTACCATATTTGGTAATGGTTCGATGCGTTTGGAATTGAGGTCCTAAATGCGGAATGTGCAAGGTGGTGCTTATCGCAGCACTTGCACATCCGCTTCCTTGTCGTGGCGCAATCGAAATAATTCCTTGAGAAGTGTTTCGAAAGCGCTGGTACGATTCGCGATTATAACAACATGATGGAACGCTAAAAGAAGTTTCAGCCGAAATGTACGTGTTGCATAAACGAACACTGCGAAATACGGCAAGTAAATCAAAAGTGCACGCGCTGCAGAAACATCACGTTACACTTTTGAACTGTTGGGTAATTAGGTCGGTAACCTAATTCCCTAATTTTACGAATGATATATAAAGAGTTGGATCACCTACTCGAGAGAGAGAGTAGAGAGAAAAGTACTGTCCAGTCTAGAGGCGCACGTTACATGTCTCAGGTGAGAGACAACTGACTCGAGAGTAATACGAGTGTCCTGCATTACAATAACGCGATACATTAATCTAATTGGTGTAGGATAAGCTAAAAAGTATATATGTGAAGTGCAATAAGAGTGTGATCAGGAATTGTAAGAAAACAAGTTCTATTACATTGAATAATACATTTTATTAAGAAACTCCTCAAGACTACTAGATTCCCTTATTATCCTATACGTTTGCACGTCTGCACCGGATTCCAATTACCGGTTGTGCTTATCGTAACCGAGGGCACAACATTCGCAAACCGAGTTCTCTGTCACACAAAAACTGCACCATGGATATCTTTCTTGATTTTTGCATCATTTTTGCCGTTCAATTTGTTGCTTGTGTCCCGTATCTGTTGTTATAATTGCGAATATTATTAGCGCTGCCGAAACGCTTCATGAGGAACCGTTTCGACTGCGCTACAACACGGAAGCGGAAGTGCAAGTGCTGCGATAAGCACCACCTTGCACATTCCGCATTTCGGACCTCGAGTCGAAACGCACCGAATTATCACCAAATATGGTAATCTCCTTGTCGCCAGGCATCCCCTCCGACAAGGCTAAACAGTATTATAAAAGAACGGAAAATACTGCCCGCGACAGACTTCACACCTCGGTCTCTCGCCCGCGACATGCGCACCCGACGCGTATCTTGCGCATTACTATAAGAACTCGGGAGTAATAATTAAACACGTCCAAGTACGGTTATAAATAAAAGCCTTTTTATATATTAAATACAAGTAGCGGCTACAAACTTTACTACATTCCTACCCTGCTACGCCCGCATCACCGATTCCGAACTCTTTCGCGTCTCGGCAACACGGGGCACGACAAATTTGGTGGCAGCGGTGGGATCGGTGTCCGCCGGGCCTTGGGTGTTACCTGTGAACAAAAAAGTGAATTACGGGTAAGAAAAAGGTGGTGTAAGTGACAAAGAAAGAAGGATTCAAACGAGAAACCGTCGGAGCTAATTAGTGGACGTCGGAGATACGTCAACTAAAAAACGCTACCGGCTATCTTAAAAAAGGGCGAGAAATTACACGACCGAGGAGAAATATATCAGACGACAAGTCTAATTAAAAAAAAAAAAAAAAAAAAGAGGTAAGAGCTCATAAGGCCATTGAGAACCCTCTGAGACAACATACTGGGACCACAAAGCGAAACGGAGCCAGCAGAGGACAGCGGTAATCGGTGGAAGACGACGTTGCAGCGTAATCAAGACAACCGTCGGAGCTACGGCCTACGATACTCGTCAGCGACACCGGAGCCTACGGCGAGTACACCAGCGGCGACCGCGACCTGCCCAACGCCACTGACCCAGTGACGAGCAACGACTTGCCGACTCAACCAAAACATGATGATCTACAGAAGAGCCGCGACAACGTTATTGTAAGTCGAGAAACCATTGTAACTTAAGCGATTAGGTTTATGCGAGTGTACACGTAAAGACGTGAATGTCGAGCGAAAACGGTACTCCTAACCGACCTATATCAACGAATCAATCGTGGCTACATAGCGCACCAGCGCCATTAACTATCGAACACTTATCAAATTCCAACGAGACAGTCGCCGACGCTATAGATAATGCGCGTGAAACATTAGAGCTTGTGCGACGTGTGTTAGATTACTCGGGCGAAACCGAACGCGAATCTCCAGTGCACGTAACCGCCGAACGTGAATTCCCTTTCGGCGAGATAGACCATAGCATACTACCGGACATGCAAGTTACAGACGACACCCGACGTTCAAGACATCGCGCATACTTACCCTCACACAGTACTATTAGCGACGTCTCGCGAAGAGGAGATTTCTACTTAACTTCTTACGATAGTAGCGTATTCGATTCACTTGACGAAATGGCCACCGGGCAACGCGATGAAAACCTACACGCAGCAGAGAACGGCAGAGATCAAGAAATCTCTCGCCCCCGCGGGCCTCTACTGCGGGAGGATCCGTTGAGCGATGTAAACGATCCACAACTAGGACTTAGTAGAATTCGACGCGACGTTGACCTATATAATACTGCTAACGAGTAGTTATTAGCGCGCATAGAGGAATTGCGAGATACTATATATACGAATGCGGCTCTACTAACCAACTCTTGCATAGACGACCCACTAAACATAAGGAACACTAACATAGAAACTGAACGATTCCCTCCAGACAGACGAGAACAAGGTCATGTTACGTCCACAATAGGTAACTATATAGGAAAATTCGAAAGTAGTAAAATCAATGACTTACGTGGACGGCCAACAGAGTGATGACTCCACTTTTGGGTCACTCGGCTTTGCACCGAGTTTACCTTGGGTCTTTGGAGTCTGGTGAAACGATCGATGAATCTGGCTCGGTCTCGATGTTTCAGCGCTGCGCGGGATGATGCAGCCCGTGATTCTTAATTTCGGTTTTGCAATGTTCGAAGTATAGAGGATGGTTAAGAGTAATTACTACACGTTAGCTTTAAGACTAATATATTACGAGAATTACCAGCGAAAATGATTACAAGAATGATTATAAGAGAAGGAGCGCCTTTTTTGCCGATGCGCGCGTTTTATACGTTGGCTTTATGCTGAGAATCGTTCTCCGATTGATCCATGGAGTCATGGAGAGGGAAGGGATTCATTCCTTTTGGTATGATGTTACCGCGTCGGTGTCCTGAGTGGTGTTTGGGATTCGGCTTTCATGCTCCTGTTTATGTTAGCTTATCGCACTGAGCGATAATGGTTTCTCTAGGTTGATCCATCGATTTTAAGACCCTCCAGTGGCACGCAGTATTCGGCATTATAATTTTAATTATAATGTTTTAACGCTCGCGAATATACACATGCGCACGTACTTATATCTAGTGATATAGGGATAATATGTCTAGTGATGTCTGAAATCAGACAAGTCGGCCTCCGGTTTATAATAATATATTATTAATGGTTTAAAATAGATCCGAACCCCCCTCCTTATAAAGAAAAATCCCGAAATACTTTAGCTTTGAGGGATTTGTCTGGTTTCATTTATTTGTGCTTGTAATTCGCGATAAGAATATACGGACGGTATAGTGGTTGCTGTATGTGGGTTTTGTTGATTCGACGTTTCGTTTAATAATTCTACGTCGGTTGTTGGCGACGTTTCTTCTTTTCGTTTCTTTTTAGGATCGGTTGCTAAATATAATAGTAAGTGTGTAACGGAGCTCCATAACGCGCCAAGCATGTGTAAATTGCAGCCGTATGCAGAGTGTAACGCATAACCGTGTATTAGAGTGTCGAATACAATTTTTATAACTCGTATGAGTACAAAGATTCCGAATACTTCTGCAGTGGCAGATCCGAAAGTTACAAAGCCATTCCATATTCTAGAAGCGGTGTTATTGTATATTTTGTTTAATATATCTTCGTCTAGTAAATGCTGTATTGAAATACTGCCGTCGTTAATTGGTTGTCCTGCAAATCCTCGGGCGATGGTATGTAGTACTGCTCCTTTTTCCGCAGGAAACATGATATGATCACGTAAGTTTTCTAAATCTTTCTCGGAATAAATGCCACTAGTTGCGAGTGCGGCTGGGGTTAAGTATGTCCATGTGAGTTTTGTTAAAGGTTTCAGTATCTGGGGTGGTAATACCATGTTGGATTGAATTGTATCCACGTATCCTCGATATGAAATTGTATAGGTAAAAGAGGATTACAGTTTCTTTTAGTGCTGTATCGTGTAAGAATTCGTGATTTAGATGTTATGAAGTAAGATGTATTACTGAGCATTACTGGTAAATCGGTGAAGCATGAGTTTGTTTGTCGTAGTACGACTTCGAGCGGTATACACTTTACAACATGTATAACCTCGCCAGCGGCAACAGCCATATACCCAGGTGCCTTCATCAGACGGAAAGCAAATTCGTCTGGTAATAATGTTGCGAGAGACAAGGTATTTTGTAACACTTGTTTTTCTAGTTCGCATTTTTGTTGTATTATATCATAATATAATGCCTTCATCTGGGTCCTAAAATGTCTTTCGACATATACAAATTTGGAGTTTATATATGTAAAAATATCTATATTATCAATAGGAGTTTCTGTTTTTGTTTTGAATGTATTTCCTTGCTTTGTTTAAAAAATAAACAATTTTGGATGCTCAGTTCCCATTAGAGTATATCCACAAATAATATGTGGTCTTGTTAAAGTTAGAGCAAATGTAATGTCTTGTGTTGTCAATGTGTAAATTGTAGTGTCTTGTGACTCTATGTTGCCTTGCATTTTCATGGCATTTCCTTCATATAAAACATCATAATGGTTAAATTTGCATGC
>NW_022639527.1:68677-69184 GCF_010583005.1 Odontomachus brunneus | reverse complement strand
GGCAAATGTAATGTCTTGTGTTGTTAATGTGTAAATTATAGTGTCTTGTGACCCTATGTTGCCTTGCATTTTTATGGCATTTCCTTCGTATAAAACATCATAATGGTTAAATTTTCATGCTGAATTTGGAGTTGCCAAAAAATATATCTATCGTCCGAGTCTAAGCAAGTTCCTTCTGAGAGAGGACACGTAGTTCCTGATTTTAATATAACCTTTCCTAATTCTAGATGTACCGGTACATAGGCCGTTCGCAATGATATTGTCACTTGTGCCTGGACTACTACATCTTCCCAAGTGCCATAATAATCAGAGTACATAGCGCCTTTGCAGGTACCGTCTACTCCTGCTTTTCCTGCCAGTGTTACGCTTCTATAAATTGTACTGTTTGGTTTTAATTGATCAATAATTTCGTCTGCTCCTAATCGCAACATTCCTTCACGATGCATGCGTAGACATTGTTCGTGCGATGTTCCTTGCAAATAGCTAGCTTGACCATTGTGCACAATA
>NW_022639527.1:64995-68667 GCF_010583005.1 Odontomachus brunneus | reverse complement strand
CTGATAAACAGTTCTGAATATTTCTATTTTATATTGTATGATTTCGACGTGATTATAATTAGAGAGTTGTAATAGCTGTATATATGTTTGTGTAGTTTTTGGTGTATCTTGTTGGAGGTCGTATCCTCCAGTATGCATAAGTGATATGGTAGTAGTATTTAGATGTGTTCCTTCGCAATCATATGCTAAAAACGCAAGTACTGTACTTAAACTCGAAATGATGATGACGAAAACTGATGTCTATAACAAAATAATAAATTCCTATAATGATGTTGCCTGATATACATATACATATACATACACATACATATATATATATATATATATATATATATATATATATATATATAATGTGCATAATGCATGTATGTGTAATGTATGTGGTGGTTAATAAGTAAGATTGTTGCTTAAGATATAATGATATAGTTAATAGGAATCCAGGATTCTGTTTCGCATATTCTAATACAATTTTGTGTGCTTTCTCCTTTCTATTTATGCTTTCCTTCTTCCTGGGTCCTGGTTTCGATTAAAGCGTAATAGCTTTAATTTATTCATATGAACAATACGAGGTTGACCTTTATACTTTAGTTTGACATTCCGCGGTGGAAGTATTTCCAAAACCTCGTGCGGTCCCGTATATTGGTCAGCAAATTTGCCTTTGATAGGTTCTTTCAATAAGTATACGAAATCTCCAACATTAAAACTTTGTTCATTGATACGTTGATCGTAATACTTTTTACTCTTCTGTTTGGCTTGAATCTAAGTTGCTTTTGCGTTCGTCTGCGATGTTCTGAGTATATTATAAAGATTAGTGAGGTAACGCTGATATGTTATTTCTGTGTCTTCTTCCAGGATTGGAATTGATGAAGGGAGCCGAGGAGTTCTACCAAACACAAGGGAGAAGGGGGTATAATTAGTTCCTTCATGGACAAAAGTATTGTAGCAGAACATGGCAGTAAACAGATGTTCATCCCAACTATTGTTAATGTTAGTATACATTTTTAAGTATTCAGTTAAAACGTGATGGGACCTCTTTATTGATCCGTTTGATAGTGGATAAACGGTAGTTCTATACTGTTGAATTTTTAGTGATTTGGCTAGATTTTTCATTATGGACGTAAAGAAATTTGGAGCTTGATTAGTCAGTAAGGCTTTAGGAGCACTGTATATGCAAATGAAGTGTTTCAGAAAATTGTCGGCTATGGTTTGCGAATCAGTTTGTTTAAGTGGTATGGCTACGCCATATTTAGTTAATAGGTCTTGAATTGTTAGTATATATCTATTTACAAGTGGAGTAACAGGAAGGGGACCCATAATGTCCATTGATACTTTATCAAATGCAGCGCCCGGGGTATCAGTAATTGTTATCGGTTGTTTAGTTTTAACCCGTGTTAATTTCTTTAACTGGCATTCTTTACAATTTTGAATATATTTTTGAATATCGCTTTTCATCGTGGGCCAATAGAAATTTTGTCTTAATCGGTTATATGTTTTAGTAACGCCCTTGTGCCCTCCTATTTTAGTCGCATGCCTTTCATATATTAATTGTTCTCTTTCGTGTTCTAAGGGATTGCGAACAAGAGATTTGCAGATAGTATGAGTCATATCAATATCTTGCAGATTATTTTCTAGTTTGTTAATAACATATATCCAAGGGATTTTATCAAATAAATCGGTTTGTGCTATACTTATGGATTTCAAATCTAATTCCTGTATAACGTCTCTAAGGGATTTGATACAATTTTTTATGTTATCAGTTGTCACATTTTCTCTATCGTTATATTTAAGTGGTAAGGCAATTAATACCTTTGTGCCTTTTTGAGTAACGCATGCTCGTTCATGCGTCAAGTTGTTATATTCGGATAATTCACCGTTATTTCTATATGTAAGAGCTCCTTTATCGTATGCTGATCCGTCCATTTTAATAAAAATAACATGATTATCTTTGCACGCTAGTAACGTATCTCTAGAAATCACTGTTTTTAAAAGAATTCCCTGTGATGGGAAATTATACGGGACTGGATCTGTCTGAAATATTTCTTCTTCGTCGCAATCTTCTTTGTCGGAAGTGGAAATATCGGTAATTTTTTCACATTGCTCTATAAGTGGATTTGGTAAGGCGTTTGCAGTATCAATGTCCATTAAAGATGCGGGTAAGGATAATTGAGATTGTGGATTATTTTCTGCTTGTTGAGTTGTTGTTTTAGATGCGGAAAAGGATTTATCGGCTTCGGGGATTAAAGGGAAAATGGGTGCATCAGGTGGGTTTCTGGATAAGGCATCGGCGTTACTGTTAATTTTGCCAGGTTTGTAAATTATGTTATAATCATACTCGGAAAGTTTGAGACACCATTTCCAAAGCCGTGAACTGGGATCCTTGATAGAATACAACCACACTAGGGGCTGATGGTCAGTTACGATGGTAAATTTCCTTCCGTTAAAGTATTGCCTAAAATGGGAGGTACAATATACTATGGAAAGACACTTTTTCTCTATAATTAAATACTTCTTTTCTGCGTCAGTCAATGTCCTTGAAGCGTAAGCAATGGGTAAATCTTTTCCGAGAGCTCCCTGACTTAAAATACCACCGATTGCGTACTCGGACGCGTCTGTAGTTAAGATAAATGGTTTTTTGAAATTAGGATATTGTAAAATGGGTTTATTACAGAGAGCATTGCGCAAAGTAGTAAATGATTGATTTTGGACTTCTTTCCATAAAAACTTCTTTCCTTATTCTTCTTCAAGTTCGAGAATGGCTTAGCTATTTTAGAAAAGTTTGGTATGAATCTCCTGTAGTAAGCTAGACCAAGGAATTGTTTGACGTTTTTCTGGTTACGCGGTATTGGAAAGGTCTCTATTGATTTTATCTTGTCTGGATCAGGTTGTACTCCGTTTTTACTAATTACATGTCCAAGATACCGAACTTCATGCCTCAGGAATTGACATTTGTCAGGTTGCAGCTGTAAATTCGCGTCGCGGAGTCTCTTCATTAGTCGATTGATTTTTGTTTTATGTTCTTCAAGAGATTCGGCGTAAATCACGATAACATCCAGGTACACGAATAATGCATTCCTCTGCAAACCCGTTAAAACATTGTTCATCAGACGCTGAAATGTAGCAGGCGCGTTTTTCAACCCAAAAGGCATTCTTTTATATTCATAGTGCCCATAAGGTAGAGAATGCTGTTTTATGTGCGTCTGCGGCAGCCATTAGAATTTGATGAAAACCTTGGGCTAAATCAAACACGGAAAAGTACTTTGCACTACCAAGTTGATCTAAAATTTCTTCTATATTCGATAATGGATACGCGTCACTTATGGTTTTTTCGTTTAACGCCCTGTAATCAATTACCATCCTCCAACGTTTTTGTCCCTGAGAATCTGATTTTTTTGGGACGATCCAAAGGGGAGAGTTATAAGGAGATGTAGAATTCTGGATAATATCTTGTGTTAACAAGTTTTCGATCTGCCTATCTATCTCTTGTTTGTGTACAGGAGGATATCGGTATTGTTTAACGTGTACTGGTAATTCGTCAGTTGTCGGAATAGTATGAGTTGTAGCATTAGTATGTCCTAAAAGGTCACCCGGTATATAGAATCGATCAGAGTTTTCCTTTAATATAGCGTTAACATGCTCTTCCTCTTCTTGATTCAAACTATCTGTATTTACCAT
>NW_022639527.1:38466-64985 GCF_010583005.1 Odontomachus brunneus | reverse complement strand
AATTTTGAATAATATCTTGTTTCAACAAGTTTTCTATCTGCCTATCTATCTCTTGTTTGTGTTACGACGCTACACTCGCGACTCGTGCAGTCGACACACGAATCGGGTGCAGCGACAAAATAATATTCGAGCCTCGGCGATCGTTCGGCAGATCCGGCAGACCCGACAGCTCAAAAGGTGAAACACTAAATGGGCGCCAGGTATGGCGGTCCGTACCCACTAAAGAAGTCCAACCACTAACCCTAATTGCCGATGGTCTCGCCGACGAGGGCAACTCGTCCTCCGCCCGAACGGCTCGCACGAGCGATCGGCAGCTCAGCCCTGCTCTCGGTAGAGGGACTAGTTCCTTGATAAGTCGGAGGTGTTAATTCGTTTGGCGGTTATTGAAATAATAAGACGAGGATACTACTCCTTTGAACTTTTATTCGGCGGTAGCAATTTACAGATGAGTGATATTTCGGCAGCTACAATACGATAATAAAATTGCTAAATATTCTTTCCGCTATACGGCAGCGATTCTCAATAATAATAATTCAATTATCCCTGTTCGCGGTCGCGATGCTGGTCTTCGGCAGCTCAAATTCCCGAGTCGTGACCCCGGAGGTCACGACAGCCACGTAGGTTTTCGGCGGTGTGCTCGCCCGGTATATCGCGTACGGCAGATAGTTGGCAGTTAATTGGTCGGGTTTTTCACCACGATACGCGGAGCTCTTCCTTTCGCGAGATGAACGCGAACCCTGGCCCTCGCCCAGAGTGGACGGCCGAGCTCCAGCTCCCCGACGCCGCAACCGCTCCGCGACACCAATTACCAAAAGACAGTCTGTTCGTTCCCTCTGGAACGGACTCACCAAAACCCGCGGAGCGGGGCAGTCGGCAGCCAGCAACGGTGGTCCCCTCTGGGTTCACACCAAAAATCGTAACCCGTGCGGTAGCGGCCTTACAGGATGCGGAGGTCGAGTCGTCGTTCGTCGCCAGCTTCGTGGATGGCACGTCCTTCACACTATCCGTGGTCACGGCTAACGGAAAAAAGCTCCTGAGCGATCGTTAGGACCTGGTTTTATCCCAGGATTCCCAGTTAGAATCGCTTGCTCCGACAGTTATCGGCCGTTGATTGGCCGATTTGCAGGATAGAATCCCCCATTTTTCGGCTTTTGTTTTGCGGCAACTGTTTTCATCTACCATCTGATCCTCTCCAGCTTGTTGGCCTCTCCGACCTTGGAGCTACGTCATATCGGCAGCCGTCGTTTCCTCAGTCCCCGAGCCCCGCGCCTTCGCTTGGCTAGGAGGACGCTTCGGGTCGCGGAGGATGTGCTACTTGGCCTTGCCTTGGCTGCAGCTGTCCTCCGCTCGTCCGCGGTGTCCCGACTCCGGTCGACTCGGTCGACTCCGTCCTTGCGGCTCCCTTGCGGCAGCTCGGGACTGGTCCACCTCGGCAGCTCTTTCTCGACGTTCTCCTCGTTATTTGGATGTCGGCTAAAACAGGTCTCCTTAGAGTGGCTTACCCTGTCGGCCTTTAATTACGAATAATAGTAAGGAAGCGATTTACCTGGGATATTTGATCCGTCCGATGTTCCTCGTCAGGATTCTTCCTCTCCCACGGCGGCAGCAAATCCTCTCCGATGTGAGTCTTCCTCCTCCTGATCCGACCTCTCGACAACCGCACTCTTTCTTTATATACAAAAATAGTAGGGCCACGTCCTATTCGCTCGCGTCCTATTCGCCTTACGGCTAGGACGCGACATCCACCTGCAGCCGGGAAGCCCGCTTTCGGCTTTCTAACGACTTTCCGAGTGATGGACGATAAAAAAATTGTCACGTCACAGTGTACAGGAGGATATCGATATTGTTTAAAGTGTACTGGTAATTCGTCAGTTGTCGGAATAGTATGAGTCGTAGCATTAGTATGTCCTAAAAGGTCACCCGGTATATAGAATCGATCAGAGTTTTCCCTTAATATAGCGTTAACATGTTTTTTCTCTTCTTGATTCAAATTATCTGTATTTACCATTTTTTTGATACAGCGGATACGTTCGTCCTCATTAACAGGCTCCGTATAAAAGGTTTCGATATATTTATATTTATCATGATTAATCATAGTATCTTTTCCCTGGTTCAAAGAAGAAAAGGGAACAAGAGGCATGGGAGGAATAGTAAATGAGACTTCGTTCGACGTAGTATTATAAAATAGTAAATGTCCCTTGCCCTTGAAATTAGTAACTAATGTTTCTCCAGCATATGTGCCCTTAACAGAGTCTAACAATGGTACGTATCCTTCTTGCACTTCAGGATTAGTAATAATAAAAGCAATTGCCTGAACACTTCGTGCTGGGATAGTCACAACTTCGTTCTTGAAAAAGGGGATACTTAGGTTTTCTATTTTCAAAACTTCAGCTTCGTAATCTATTGTGGCATTATACTTTTTCAGAAATTCGGATTTAAGAATTGCGTCTTGCGGGAAAGTTATTTCGTCACTGACTACATAGAATCTTGTTGTTTGATTTAAAATTTTTAGTTCAGTAGATCCCTTTGTTTTGAAAGATATTTGAGATATTCCACGTAGTGTCAGGGTATCTTGGTTATTTATATCGGGATCTTTTAATGCGCTTAATTTTACGATATTCACCGAGGAACCTGTGTCGATTATAAAGTTACAATTTTTTGTTAATTGTTCTGCACTTAAAATTACGCTCGGTAATGTGGCAAAAGATTCAATATTCATAATTGTAACGGTTCGAGCTTCCGAATTCATTCCTATATTGTTATTTTCTTCTCGCGTGACGACTCTGGTTGGGAGGATATTAGTGCGGGGCGCGTAATATTCTGGGCGGTACCCTGGCTTGCGCCGTGGGTGGCCGGGTTGCCCGGATCATTTCCCGAGTTTTGTTGCGCATTCTTGTAAGCTAATTTTTTGCATGCCGATATGTCGTGACCCGGAAATTTACAATATCGACATATACTTGGTGAATTAGGTCCATGGATTCCTGGTCTGATAAAAGGACGAGGAGCGTCAAAAGATCTAGTCAGTATTTGTGTCGGGTAATTTATTCTTCCAGGGGCGGATTGAGAGTTGTAAAAATCAGCTCGTAGTGGTCTGCGTTCTACCGGGTCGCGAGGAATGTGCCTCTTTTCGCGGGCTTTTTCGACTTCTAGGATGTGACATAATTTTACAGCCCACTCAATAGCTTGATCAAGATTGTTAATAGGGCGATGCTCTATTCGCGTTATTAAATCAGATGGTAATCCATTTACAAATTCTTCTAACACCTCTTTGTCAATTTCATCTACAAAAGTTTTATTTACGCCACCTCTTTCCCTTCGGTAACGATCTAATATTGCGGCTTTTAAATCTTTAATTCGTCCAGCGTATTTTAAAACAGTTTTGTTCGGAGACTTGTATATATTTGCTAATTCACCTCGATACTGAGAAACCGTTTTATCGGGTGCTAAGATTGTTTTCAATTTGTCTAAAAGGCCAGTTATAGTGTCATAATAATTTCCTTCTACGATTCGATATGCGTCGCCTTCTAATTTATTAATTATAACTTGTACTAACTGTGGTTCTTGTGAAGAAGGTAATAAATCCCGTGCTCGTTCGCATGCTTGCGCAAATTGAAACACTGATATCTTATATCCGTCATAATTCGATATATTCGGTAACACGTCTTTGATTTTTAAATTTGTTTGCGGTACAGTCGCCGGTGTGTAAGTCGCGTCAAGGAAGAGTGATGGTGACAGAGGGGGTTCGTTTACGCGTTGTCCTAAATTTTCAAATTTCTCTGGCAAGTTTTTGAGAGGCATTATATCAGATTGTAATTGCTTCAAAATTTATATTATTATTTTTAATTCGCCTGAACTTGTTTGTTGATTAAATTCTTCTCTTTCACGACGAAGGGCATTCGCTTGTTCCCGTATCATTTTTTCTCTCTCGTCTAATTGCTTGTGCGATAATTCCGCCTCTACAGGCGTTAATGAAGCATTAGTGGTCGCAATAGTTTTTTGAGCTTGAGACCGAGTACTGTATGACATTTCCAAAAGAAAACGCCAAGATCTCTAATACCAATAAAATCAATCGTTCGCTTTTACGAGATCCCACTTCTGACACCAAAAATATATCCCCTGTTACGTCTACAATAGGTAACTATATAGGAAAATTCGAAAGTAGTAAAATCAGTGACTTACGTGGACGGCCAACAGAGTGATGACTCCACTTTTGGGTCACTCGGCTTTGCACCGAGTTTACCCTGAGTCTCTGGAATCTGGCGAAACGATCGATGAATCTGGCTCGGTCTCGATGTTTCAGCGCTGCGCGGGATAATGCAGCCCGTGATTTTTAATTTCAGTTTTGCAATGTTCAAAGTATAGAGGATGGTTAAGAGTAATTACTACACGTTAGCTTTAAGACTAATATGTTACGAGAATTACCAGCGAAAATGATTACAAGAATGATTATAAGAGAAGGAGCGCCTTTTTTGCCGATATGCGCGTTTTATACGTTGGCTTTATACTGTCGTTCTCCGATTGATCCATGGAGCCATGGAGAGGGAAGAGATTCATTCCTTTGGTATGATGTTACCGCGTCGGTGTCCTGAGTGGTGTTTGGGATTCGGCTTTCATGCTCCTGTTTATGTTAGCTTATCGCACTGAGCGATAATGGTTTCTCTAGGTTGATCCATCGATTTTAAGACTCTCCAGCGGCACGCAGTATTCGGCATTATAATTTTAATTATAATGTTTTAACGTTCGCGAATATACACATGCGCACGTACTTATGTCTAGTGATATAGGGATAATATGTCTAGTGATATCTGAAATCAGACAAGTCGGTCTCCGGTTTATAATAATAATATATTATTAATGGTTTAAAATAGATCCGAATGTTACAGTCACAATGACCATCTCACAAACGGGTTAACCCCGATTAACGAGGATCGATCCCGGCGCATCAGAGAAGCGCGAGACCAGATCCCCATATTCAGTGGTACGCAAGATGATAAACTAATTCTTAACGGCGTGCGAATATGCGTTCGAACTGATTCACCCTGCTGACGAATCCACATTAATTCGAGCAGTAATCTGCACTAAACTAAAGGGCATTGCCCTAACTGAGGTTAAAAAACCGAAACATCTCTACTTTTGCTGTCCTAAAGGATGTGTTAGAAAGATGCTTTATGAAAAAGAAATCGGTAACTCGACTATTTCGAGATTTTAATAACTTGCACCAGAAGCCTGGAGAAGATGCGCGAACTTTCGGAAACCGTGTAGAAACATTAATCACGGATCTATTCAAAGCCGGTACAGAGGGGGATCTCTATTCTTCCTCGCAGAAACTTGGCATCCATTTCTTTTTGAAATCGTTAGTCCTAATCAACTATCAACTAGGACTAAACAGGCTACAAACAATAGTCCGGTCCCGCGCACCCGCGACTTTAGCCGAGGTAATAGCAGGAGTAGTAGAGAAAGAAAGGATTAGAGGAACCCAGGAAGCTCCTGCGCGGACCTACGAAACAAATCGGTATAACAGAAGATCTCTCGCGAACACTAAACGAGATACTCCTATAATACAATGTCAAAAATGCGGAAAATTGGTATATCAGGGGCGCGAATGCCGTAGCAGCTGATATGGTAACTGATTCATTCTACCTAAACCAGCATTACTCTCTCGCGTGAACGTAGCAGACACATCGTGTACACGTTGCAAGAAAAACAGACACACTCGCGATAGCTGCTGGTACATACACGGGAAGCCGACCGAGACACGGGACACCACGAGTGACTACCGTAAATCCTCGCGCGCAGTGACTGTCACCGCGCTAGATACAAACAAACCATCGATATTTCGCGGAAACGGAAGCGCTAGATTCAGCCATGACCCGGAGAAAAGGAACAAAAAGGAGCAAAGTCGCGTGCGCGACTAACAGATCCGGTGAAATTTACATAACCGCACCGGATTTGACCTAGCAATCTTGCCGATAAAGGAGGCGAAACAAGAGAGAATATCTTTTCTCGTGGACACGGGATCCGCCATTAGCCTCGTAAAGATACGAACACTAGACGATGATACCCCTATGACTGCGGAAAAACTGACACTGACTGGTATCACTGGACATAAAGCTTATACTAAAGGAAAAATAATCGCCACAGTTAACATAGGAAAACAGCGCCGAAAATTCGAATTGTTCGTTGTACAGGATACTTCTCACGACATGTGAGCAATAATCAATAGTTAGATTTTGACACCTTATTATCAGTCCATTGTTCATCGACCACCCAGGGCATTTATTGCATTCCTGGTAACAGAAGATGCACTTGATCAAAATGAAGAGAAGTTACGTCGGACGTAACACCTACCCCCTTAAATCATACGTGGTATAATTAAATAATGATACCACGTATGAGCATGTTGTGTAAAATGATTGTGGTTAATTAGTATCTGTAATGTAAGTATATTTCTCTATGTGTGATACAATAGTAAAATATGTGTAAGATAATACAATAGATAGAATATGTGTTATATAATAGTGAATTTAACAATAGATATAATAATTGAAAATATATGAATTATATTTATGTGAATATTTATATGAATATAATTTTGGTATATAATAGTTATATAATAGTTTGATTTAACAATAGATATAATAATTGAAAATATATGAATTATATTTATGTGAATATTTATATGAATATAATTTTGGTATATAATAGTTATATAATAGTTTGATTTAACAATAGATATAATAATTGAAAATATATGAATTATATTTATGTGAATATTTATATGAATATAATTTTTATAAATATATGCTACCACTACCTTTTTTTTTAGTATCTTCTAATTACTTCTATTTCCTGTTCATTATGAATACGTTCTGCATCTTGTAAAAATTCCTCTATGCAGTCGGTACAATTGCGCGCCTCCCTTTTTCTTTTGAATAAAAGTTTTCTACATTCATTGCAACTGAGAGTTATGCCTGGGTGTAACTTTCGAACCAGTCATAATAAGTGTTTATTTTCTAAAATAGTGTATTCTTCTGGTTGTCCCATGTTGTGCCAGCATGGTCCGTACAGCTTTATTTTTTGACCCGTCCAATCTGCCGGTTTGATGTAAATTGTTTTTTCTGAGTTTACTGCTTCCATACATACGCTTGCTATGAGTGACGCGTATATCTCAAAATGATCGATGGGTCTCACTCCATCGATCGGTCCATAAAATTCCTGGAAATCCTTATTTTCTTGTCCTTGTGGTAATTTTATTTCTATATAGAAAAATATTATATAAAATAACGGATAATATATTAAAATAACCTTGGGTATGGACTTGGTACTTCATTGCGGGTGTTTTGTTGTATATTTGAAATTATGTTAGTGTTTGTATTGGTTTGTGTTGTGTTTTGAGTTTGTTGTGTAGTTAGTATTTCTTAATTTATTGTTGCAGTACTTGGTCCAGGATTTTCTTCTTTCTTCTTTTAGTGTTGCTCCTTTTCCAAGATATACCAGTAAATTTGTTACTGAGTCCCAAAGTGCTCCAATTAAATGAATTGACCAGCCATAAATTGAATGAATAGCGTATCCGTGAATTATAGTATTGTTGTGCCCTTGTTGGAGAGGCACAAACTAGATTCGAAATCGGTGTTGCGGGAATGACAGGGAGAATACACGAAATTGTAGATGTGGTGTTATATTTTTATAAAGAACTTTATTCTACTTATTTCTTGTTTCGTTACTGAGCTTCCGGACTCTAGTATTAATCTGTGTATAGCGGTCGCGTACGTTCCTGTCCAGCGACCGGAGGAAGAATCCCGTTCTTGTGTTTTTCTCCGTTCCTTTTATAGTAATTCGTTATTTTATCGGAAATGATGTTTTAACAACAAGGAAGTTGCCAAATTGTGCTGACTTATGTAGCCGGAAGTCAGATGTATGGTTTTTACAAGGTGATGCTGAGTGCAGCACTTGCGTAATCACAACAATATTGTAGCGCTGTCGAAGCGGTTTCTCATGAAACGTTTCGACAATGCTAAAAATAATATTTACGGTTATAACATTCCTCCCCCTATGAAAAAAGAAAACGGAGGGTTTGGAACGACGTTTTCGTCTTTTCCGAGTTGCGATCGCTTTTGTTATTACATAATTTTTCCCGTTTTACAATATTGGTTATAATCGTGTTCTTATCCTATTCTTCGCTTATCTTTATCTTTTCCGTGTACAATTATGTTTATTATCGTGTGTAACTTATCTCTGTACGTGTAAACTATGCGCGCTAGTGCAGGGATTATGGGTATATTCGGTTTGGATCGTGTTCTCACGTTTCGTTTTATATCACGTTCTATTATTATTGAAGGAGTTTTTTCCTTTTTTATTTTCTTTATTATAAATATTGCAATTGCAATTACTATTACTATGATTATTCCGCTTATGGTGCTGTAGTGAATATTATATTTTTATAATGTGCTAAAGAGTTCAAGTTATTTTCTAAATTATGGTAGTGTTATGTAGGACAAAACATGATGAAACGCTAAAAGACGTTTCAGCCGAAATGCATGTATTGCATAAATGAACACTGCGAAATGCGGCAAGTAAATCAAAAGTGCACGCGCTGCAGAAACATCACGTTACACTTTTGAACTGTTAGGTAATTAGGTCGGTAACCTAATTCCCTAATTTCATGAATGATATATAAAGAGTTGGACCACCTACTCGAGAGAGAGAGAGAGTAGAGAGAAAAGTACTGTCCAGTCTAGAGGCGCACGTTACATGTCTCAGGTGAGAGACAACTGACTCGAAAGTAATACGAGTATCCTGCATTACAATAACGCGATACAACCGGTGTAGGATAAGCTAAAAGTATATATGTGAAGTGCAATAAGAGCGTGATCAGGAATTGTAAGAAGACAAGTTCAATAATACATTTTATTAAGAAACTCCTCAAGACTACAAGATTCCCTTATTATCCTATACATTTGCACGTCTGCACCGGATCCCAATTACCGGTTGTGCTTATCGTAACCGAGGGCACAACAGTAGGTTTGTATTATCTTATTACTGAACTCCGTTAATTCCGACGGATTTCATATTATTTTGTTTGGATTTACATGTACTATTTCGTTTTTATTCGTACTTATATATTCTTGGTTTAGTGTTATGTTGTATTCAGGTATGTGTATTTGTCTTGGTATGCTTTTTATGATACCTTGTGCTTGTAATATTGTATCCTCAATTGTTACTCTACATTGGTCTTTAATATTTATAATTCCTGTTTTGTTAATTTTCTCATAAAATATTTTTTCTCTACATTGAATACGGACGGTTTACTCGCTGGTGGAATATAACTATGTATTTTTTTGTGTTAACGCTATTATGAAAATATGGTTAGCTGCAATATATTTTGTGTGACAGTGTTTTATGTTTCTTAGTGTTATCTGAATTTTACAAGGTGATTTCTCATTGATTCTGTATATCGCGTTTTGTTGCGGACAAGTATATTGATTATTTACTTTTATGCAGTTTGTTAACTTGTTTTCTTGGAGTGCCAAATATGTGTTCATTTCTTGATTAATTGCTATTTTGGTGTAAATAATATCGGTTAAAGCAAAAATGTTATCGTGGCTGTGTACCGGAAAAGGATGTATGTATATTATTTCATATGTATTATAAGTTATGAGAGGTAAATTTAAAATAGTAAAAACAATTTTATTTTTGTAATACGCTAATTGTAAGAAATTTCTCTATTTCTAACCAATTTTCTATTCTAGGTGTGAACGAAAATCGTGTCGCCTTTTGGTAAATGTATTGATATTTCTTGTAATTGGGACACGACGTTGTTTATAAGTGTTAATTTGGTAGGTAAGTTTCCTAACTTTATATTATTTACGTAATTTGCTATATCGTCTTGATCGCGTATTAGGTCGTTGAGTAAAGCGTCGAGTACGGTAAAATGTTCGTCTATGTGTTGGCGTAATATGATTCCGGTTTCTTCTGTATAAAGTTGTGTAATACTATTCCATATTATTTGTTCAGTTGTATCCAATGTTTGTTCTAAATTGTGTAGATGATTGATCGTTGTATTAATAATTTTTAGTTGATTCGCTACTGCGTGTTGTAACGTTTCTTGTTTATTTTCTAATAGACTTAATTGTTTATTTATCGTTTCCTCATCGTTTGCATCCATTATTCCAAATAATGATTTTGTTAAAGACCCTATTCCATCTATTAATCCTCGTTTTACATCTCTCGCGTTCTTGTATATGTTGTGTAATTGTTCCAGTATATTGTGTACACGATCTAGGTCCTTCTGTTTTACGTGAAATTTACGTGAGTTATCACACAGTTCCCATGTGATGCTTGGTTCCCTTTGTCAGCTACAAATTTTTTCTGCGCTGCTAAGGTACCTTTGTATTTGGTTACTTCGAATATCTATCACTTGTATGTCCATTCTGACTACTGTCTTCCATGTAGAAACTACTTGATATAATTATTCTTGTATATCGTAATACACTCCAGATGTATGTCTGAATTTGTTGATTTCGTATGGAGGTTTTTCTTGTGACTCGTCCGTCATGAACCCGATGCTCTTTATCAGGATGAGTATTCTGTAATTAGATCGTAGGTGTTGGTTTAGAAATTGGATACATCTGTCGTGCCCCGTTTGCTGAGGCGCGAGAAAGAGAGTTCGAGATCGCTGTTGTGGGCGCGGCAGGGCGGTAGGACGATTTGTGAGAAAAGAATGTAGGCACGCATTTTGTATAAAAAAGGCTTTATTATAACCCGTATTGACGTGTTTTATTATAACTCCCGAGTTCTTAAAGTAATGTGCAAACCGCATGTTGGTTGCGTATGTCGCGGCGAGAGACCGAGGTGTTAAGTCTGACGCGGGCGGTCTTCTCCGCTCTTTTATCATATTGTTTAGTTTTGTCGGAGGAGGTACCTGGCGACAAGAAGATTACCATATTTGGTAATAGTTTGGTGCGTTTCGACTCGTGGTCCGAAATGCGGAATGTGCAAGGTGGTGCTTAGCGCAGCACTTGCACATCCGCTTCCTTGTTATAGCGCAATCGAAACAGTTCCTCATGAAGTGTTTCGACAGCGCTAATAATATTTGCGATTATAACGCTTTGCACAGCATAACTGTTTTCTTTCTGTTAGATGTATATACTTTCAGTTTCTCTTTGACTTGACACAAGAATACATTATATTACCTGCTAGAGTTTCCTGCCCGGTTTGTTTTGTGGTAGTGTTGTTTAAGTTTGTGTAAATTTTGTATAGTTTTTTGGTGTAGTGTTTTTTACGTTTTTATTTATTTATTTAGTGGGAGTATACGGCTTGTTCCGGATTTTTTCCTTATCCTGAGGAGCATGTCTCGTTCCCCGAGGTGCCGGTAATTTTATACGGCGAAGAGGCGCGTCGTCTTCCGAGGGACCACAGCGATGGGGGTGCTGAGGGTATACGGGAACCTTCACCCCAACTTGGGATTTCTCGGTCCGTTCCTCGAAACCGACGTGTATATGGTCGTGGTAGGAGTATGCCGCATTTTTAGGTAAGTACTTCCTATTGTTCTATATATAGTTTTAATCGATTTGCGTGCGTACGAAGTGTTCGTCGGCCCCGTTTTATCGTATAATTTTCGTTAGAATGTTTTTTCATTATTTCGTAAGGTCCTATCCACATGGCGTCTAATTTCTTCAATCTTCCTTGTCGTATTGTCTCGTCATGTAATAACACCTGATTTCATGTTGAGTACAGATTTTTCGTATTTCGGTCATAATATTTTTTGCTTTTTATTTTCTCTTATTTCACATGTTCCCGAGCTAATTGGTTTGTTGCTCGGAGCCGTTGTTTTATTTTCTGTGCATAGTCCTCAATATTATATGTAGTTTTTATGGAGGTACTAGTATGGATGATGGTAGTGTTGCCTGGTGTCCATATACCAGTTCAAATGGAGTATAATTAGTTGTAGTGTGAGGAGTAAAGTAATCGTATTGTATGTAAATATTGCGTATGGGATCCAGTCGTCTCAGACTGTTTGATCATTATTTATATAATGTCGAAGGTATTCAGTGAGTGTTTGGTGTGATCTTTCTAGTTGTTGTGCCCAAAGTGGAGAGGGCGCGTAGAGTAGGTTCGGGATCGGTTGGTCGAGAGTACAAAGGCGGAATTATGTAGTTTCAATAAATAACTTTAATATACTTCTTGTAATAACTTCCCGAGTTCTAATAACTAGTGGAGATTAACGGTCGCGTACGTTACTACCGCAGGACCGGAGGAGCAATACCCTGTTCGACGTTCTTCTCTGGTCTTTTTATAATATATAATTAGGTCATAGGCGGGGGTGTTTAGACAACTGTAAAGTTGTTGCATTTAATGCTGACCTGTCCCCAATATGTTGTAATATATTTTCAAGGCGACGCTTAGCGTAGCACTTGCGCAATCATAATAATGTTGTAGCGCTGTCGAAGCGGTTTCTTACGAAACGTTTCGGCAACGCTAAAAATAATACTAACGATTATAACACACCAATTTGTTGTGCCCTTGTTGGAGAGGCACAAACTAAATTTGAAATCGGTGTTGCGGGAATGACACGGTGCACAAAATTGTAGATGTGGTGTTATATATTTATAATGAACTTTATTATACTTATTTCTTGTGTTGTTACTGAGCTCCCGAACTTTAGTAATAATCTGTGTATAACGGTCGCGTACGTTCCTGACCAGAGACCGGAGGAAGAATCCTGTTCTTGTGTTCTTCTCTGGTCCTTTTATAGTAATTCGTTATTTTATCGGAGGTGATGTTTTAGCAACAAGGAAGTTGCCAAATTGTGCTGACTAAGCCGGAAATCAGATGTATGGTATTTTCAAGGTGATGCTGAGTGCAGCACTTGCGTAATCACAACAGTATTGTAGCGCTGTCGAAGCGGTTTCTCATGAAACATTTCGACAACGCTAAAAATAATATTCACGCTTATAACACATCCGATGAAGAACATATACACACAGGCGACAGTGATTATCACAGAAACGCGTATGATATGTAATAAATTTGTTCTCATGGCGAGATTGTGTCACTATGTTTTAATAGTTTTTAATAGCACTAATCAACCTGTGCTTGAACTCTAATTGTTCTTAGGTTAAGATTGATTATCACAGTGACTGTAATGATCAATTTATGGAAAAAACTGATAAATTAATATATAATTAAAAAATCAATGCGCTGAATGGACGTACAAAAATGTATATATATTTTTATTATTTTACAGAAGGTAGGGTAGCATTATGTACTTCATGTATGTTGCGAGTCACAGATTTATTCACACATATGTATGCCGTTGTGAAGCATCTAATTGAGGTATATGATGCGATAGACGGAAGATTTTGTTCAGATTGCAAAGGACCGCTGTTTTAAATATTTCCATGCAATTTGTGCACCAAATAAAGAAAAATTTTATAAGGACGTTATAAAGAAGAATGAGTACTAGAAGAAAGTGACTGATCAGCTATAAAAAAATCAATTTGTGAAAGTGTGTTTTGTGAAAAATGGAAGAACTCGCGCGAGTTGAACGTGAACTGCAGGAGCAGTCCGCTCGATTGCAGTTCGCGAGAAGAATATATTGCGTGGATGCAAAAGTGCGACGAGTGCATCGAATCGTCGTAAGGACATAGTTGAGCGAAACGACCGAGATTATCGATCGTTCGACAATCGTTGGTTGCTCGAATTGCGCGACTGGAAGGACTAAAACATTCGTTGCGTTTTGTGCATACTGGTGCCGGACATGCAGGATTCTTGTCACGTGAAATAGACACTGCTTTCGATAACCGCGTATTAACCGGTGCAGAAATATAAATTATATCGAACCTCTTCGATTTCTCCAGAGTGCAAAGAACATAGTGCTCGGACATGTGCAAAACGCAATGGAGAGACACGTAAATCTCAATGTGAACACTGTGTTTAACGGTGAGTATGTCGCGAGTGAAAAACGTGCGAACAAAAGTATTATGACGAAAAACTTTGAACTCTATTCCGCATCCGATCTCGAAGAGTGATACGAGCAACGTGTTATCGAGCTCATTTTGGCATCGTTGGAGAAATTCCAGGAACGCGATAGCGAATGGACGTTGTCGAAAATACTCAATCTTACGATCAACGTGAACAAATACAATCCGTTGCACGCGGGGTATCACTTTGAGTTACCGCGTGAAATACAGCTGAAGCGAGCTGTGATTAATGTGAAATCTATGGATAATGCGTGGGCGGTGGTCGTTGCTCTCCACCCAGCCGAAAGACAGATCGAGAATCTTCGTACCTACATTATACGTCGATATTAAATTTACAGAACATTGAGTTTCCGATGTCTGTAAATCAAATAACAAAATTCGAACAACAAAACAATATATCCATCACTACTGTGTCGAAAAGAAAACGGAAAAGGAAACGAGACATGTGATCTTTCCGATACGCCTTACCAGCTGCAAGATGGACAAACACATCTACTTGCTGCACATTTCGGATTCTCGAGACCATAACACGAGACATTGTGCTTGGATCAAGGACTTATCTCGGCTTATGAGTTCTCAATTGAGCAAGAAAAAAGTCAGAAAATACATTTGCGATCGGTAAGTACATTTCATGAATTCAATGTATCAGAAGTATGAGACGATAGTAAATTGCAATGTTTTGTAGATGCCTGCACTACTTCCACTCCAACGAGAAGCTAGAGAATCACATAACAGACTGCCAAAAATTGAACGACTGCGCTATCCTGCTACCCAGCGAGGACAATAAGTGGCTAAGCTTCAACAATTATAGCAGGAAGGAGCGAGTTCCATTTGTGGTGTATGCTGACCTTGAGTGCATCTTACAGAAGACTGTAAGCGAGAAGGAAGAGGTGGGACATCGCGCGCGTATCAGCATCACAAAGTAATTGGCATAGCATATTATTTGCTCATACAATAATTCATTGTCATATTTTCGGAGCCGTCGCGGATGAACCAGGAAATACGGATTGTATTTCCTGGTTCATCGAGCAACTCGAAGAGTTAGCGCACCGCGTAAAAGTAATTTTGTGTACCAATGTCCCCATGGAAACTTTGTCGAAGGAACAGTGCGTAGCATTTCGTAACGCGACGTAATGTCACGTGTGCGAGAAACCATTCGCGGCGGAGGACACGCGCATACGCGATTATTGTCATTTTACCGGACGATATAGAGGTCCCGCGCACTCAAACTGTAAGTTAAATTACAAAAATTCATATTGCATTTCAATAGTTTTTCATAATTTATCCGGTTACGATTCGCATTTTATCATCAAGGAAATGGCTAACACATTTGAGGGTTCAATCGATGTATTACCGATGTATTACCGATAACAAAAGAAAAATACATTTCGTTTACAAAGAACGTCCAAGATGCAACAGATAAATTTAAAAATGTTGTAAAATTGCGTTTCATCGATTCGTGCAAATTTCTCAGCAGCAGTCTCGACAAATTAGCATCCTTCCTTGACAAAGACAAGTTAAAAATTTTATATTCTGAATTTCCAAAATTATCCGATTTATTGACGCGAAAGGGTGTCTTTCCATACGAATACGTGGACTGCGTGGATATGTGTTTATCGCAGCGAGAATCGTTTTACAGTTCGTTGATACGGTATTTGAGAGCGATTACGCGCACGCTGCAAACGTCTGGCAATGATTCTCTATTCGAACCTTGGGCGAATACAGAAATTTGTACTTGAAGACTGATGTCTTGTTATTGGCCGATATCTTAGAAAATTTCCGCGACAGTTGTATCGCAAGTTATGGATTAGATTCTGCGTATTATTATACTTTGCCAGGTTTTACGTGGGATGCAATGTTGAAACATACCGGCATAAATATTAAATTGCTCACCGACATTGATATGCTCATGTTTATCGAACACGGTATACGCGATGGCTTGAGTCAATGTTCCGGTAGATATGCGCAAGCCAATAACAAGTACATGCAGTCTTACGATCCATCGAAATCGTCGTCGTACCTGATGTACTTTGACGTAAACAACTTGTACGGATGGGCAATGTGTCAACGGCTGCTTTACCCTGAATTTCAATGGGTTACACGCGTTTCAAAATTTGATGTATCTTCAATTGCTATCGATTCGCCCATAGTTATATTTTCGAGGTCGACTTGAAGTATCTAGAAGGTTTACATGACGCGCACGCTGATCTACCGTTTTGTCCAACGCGTCCGGCAAAAGACAGGAAAAACTTCTCGCGACGCTATACAATAAACAACGTTATGTTATTCATTATCGCAACCCGCAGCAGTACACGCGTCATGGTCTTTGTATCGTAAAGATACACTGCACGCTTCAATTTGCTCAATCTCTGTGGCTCCGCGATTACATTGAACTTAATACAAAATTTAGAACACATGCAACAAACGATTTTGAGAAAAATTTGTACAAGTTGATGAATAATGCAGTATTTGGAAAAACTATGGAAAACGTTCGCAATTATGTAGACGTAAACTGTTGACAAAATGGGATGGAAGGTACGGTGCTGAGGCAATGATCGTAAAATTTTTATAGTAAAAGCGTATTCGCCGAAAACATAGTTGCCGTTGAATTGCGAAAACTCGAGGTGAAATTCAATAAGCCGATCTATGTGGGTATGTGTATCCTCGATATATGAAAGATTTGCTTTTATGAATTTCATCATGAGTACATGTCTCTTTTGTATAGTCAAAATTGCAAAATTATGTACACCGACACCGATAGTTTGATTTATCATATTGTGATAAGACGTTCCGACTCATCACAACTCAACCGAATACCAGTCGGGTCGTATAACAGGCGCAAAGCGTCAAATAAATAACGCCAAACCGCCGCCGGCTCGAAACGCCGCCGCTTGTTCATTCACGTGGAGGAACGGCGTACGTACCGAATACGCGAGCCGGCGGATATAAAAGCCAAGCGTGATAGCGATAAGACACCAGTCCTGAGGCGTCCGTGCTCTCACGAGTACGTTCGCCTATCCCGACTCCTACCTGGTGAACACACCAGTGATCCTGAGACCGCTACAACCGGGAAAGATGCGGTCATCATTCCGGGCGTAGCATCTCACGTCTAAGTCCGCTTTGAGAGGTTCGGGAACCAGAAGTGGCGCGCTCATCGCCTCGGTCAAGCGCTCCTGACCTCCCGGCCACTTAGAGACACGACCAAGAGGAAAGGTGCGCTCATCTGCTCTCGAGACCGCACCACGAGTCGAGACCAAACAGCAAACCGAGGGATATAGAGGTGGTGAGCTTACCGTCTCCGCCCTGAGCTCTGGGCTTCCCACCTATTGGCTCCTCTCGTGTGCCTCCATCTCCAAAGCCACCTTCATCCTGGGCTACCCGCCGACTCAACCGACATCGTGTCGAAACCGCCGCAAAACCGTTCGTGCCGCGAACCTCCGCATCGCCGCGTACCGCGAAACCGTCCGCGCCGACATCGTTCCGCGCACCCGTGGAAAGCCTGCGACAGGCGTCTGAATGCGCCGCGAATAATCTTAAGTCCGCGCTAGCTGTAAGATCGCGTAGTAGTCATAAGCCCGCGTTTAGATGTAAGTTTAGGTTAAGCATAGAAATTAAGTCCGCTACCGACACCGCGTGTAATTCTTGAATGAATTATTTTATTTTCTGTTAAATATGACGTGCTCTCTCTCAATACTTCACACACACACACACACACACACACACACACACACACACACACACACATACACACACACACACACACACACACAAACGCTGACAACTGAGAACCGCGCGTCAGAAAGAACCCGTAGACACCGGCGAGCTAATCCACCGCCTCTCGGTGTCACGAGCGCTCGTTCGACCACGCCAAGGTCGTCCGACCGCTCCGAGCGAAACCACATGTGACACAAATTGGCGCCCGAACAGGGATCTTGGCAATAAATGCCGACGCGAGAATCGTATAGTGTGTGAGCTGTGAGCGGACAATGCCGTCGTGGATCTTTCAGAGATCCAACGCAGAACTAATATTGGTCATCAAGCAATTAAACTTAGAAACCATCGGCAGCCTCGACGAGATAAGGAAATAATTGAACCAATATTACGTTACATTCCCCGGTGTGGAGACCACCGCAACCGGGTTGTCACACACGACCGCTACCAGCCATACCGTCACCGGGATACTGACAACCGACACAGCCACAATCATGTCGCAAATGCGCAAATGGGGATGCGTGTTCTATAGAAGGGAACTGCTAGTCTTCCTTGACCGACTAGCAGAGTTAAGCGACGGTTATGGCTATCCCGGCGACTACTTGCTGAGAGGGCTGCCGGAGCTACTGAAAGGCGACAGCCTCCTGTGGTATAGGAACTGCCGAGACGAATGGGAAACCTGGGAGGAATTTAATCGCGCCTTTCGAAGGCAATACCTGTCTCCATGATACCTAACACAGCTATGCCGTGAAGCAATGGAACGTACACAACGACCAGGCGAAACTTACGCCAAATACGGTGGGCGTTGCAACACTGATGCGACGAGCAGGCGGGTTTCACTTGGAAGATTGCCTCCTTCAGATTTGAGCACCTGCTACTCGAGTATAAACTCTATTTGCGGTTGCACGACCTCACCACCTGCGAGAACCTGAGAGACCGGGCCACCGAGTATGAGGCGCTGCGCGAACAACAGCACATCGTACGTCCACCAGTTGAAGAGAGACATCCCGCGCACGCCGTCCGACGACCGCCTGTCGCCGCCACCACATACCAACGTGAGAAGTGCTGTTGACGCTGTAAGCAGCGAGGCCACCACCGCAGCTAGTGCGCACGAGGGGCCCGGCTGCTCTGCTCAGTCTGTGGCAAAGATGGCGTGCTCACACGACAATGCCATCCTCGGGGAAACGAAGCCCGGGTCGAGAACGTATCGGCCGCCTCTCGACCCTGAAGGTCCGCTACCTTCTCCGGCCGCACATCGATTTGCGGGTCAACGGCCACACGATCCGAGCCTTGATGGACACAGGGTCGGAGATTTCCTGCGTCCAGGAGAAAACCCTCCTTCAGGCGGATCTGGCCAGAATACCGAACAACGGGGGAAAAGGCGATCAAGATACGCCTCGCCGATCGTACCGTTATTGCGTCCCCAGGACGAGTCCGATTCGCAATTTGAGTCGGCCACACTCAGATCTGGCACACATTCCAGATTCTGGAGACGTTGGATTCGCTTCTACTAATCGGCGTCGACCTGTGGGTCCGCTTCGGTACATCGCTCACACCACCGGCCATCCAGCTATTCGAACCGCCGCCGATGTGCCAGGTAAGCAACCACCGCTCGAACGAGGAGGAAAGATTAAGACCCTTCTTCGATAAGGAACTAAAAGAGTTCCAATAGGTCACCCGGCCCACGGACCAAGCGGTGCACCACATTCGACTCACGAATGTTCAGCCGATCAAGCAGAGATATCGGCCTCGCAACTCAGCGATACAGCACATTATTGACAAGAAGATTGCTAGCATGCAGGCCGAGGGAGTAATCGAAACGTCCGACAGCGCCTGGAGCTCCCCAGTCGTCATTGTGCAAAAGAAGGACGGCGGACACCGTTTCTGCGTGGACTTCCGCAGGTTGAACGCCGTCACCAGGAAAGACGCATATCCAGGCCATCCTGGACAAACTGCAAGGCGCGCGGTACCTGTCAACCCTCGATTTAAAAAGCGGTTACTGGCAGATCCCACTCAGTGCGGACAGCCGCCCTCTCACCGCCTTCACCATCTCAGGTAGGGGTCTAATGCAATTTACTGTTATGCCATTCGGATTGCATTCGGCCCCTGCCACGTTCCAGCGGCAGGTAGATCGCATTCTGGGACCAGCCTTAGACCCGCACGTTTTCGTCTATCTCGACGACATCATCGTGGCCAGCACCACCTTTGAAGAGCATCTACGCCATCTCCGCGAAGTCTTCAATCGGCTGCGCAGAGCCAAATTACGGCTCAATGAAGAAAAATGCCGATTCTGTATCTCAAAAATACGATACTTGGGGCACATCGTCGACAAGGACCGGATCCGCACCGACCCGGAGAAAATAAGCTCCGTCACCGAGTGGCCCACGCCACGCACCGTCCGCCACATTCGCCAGTTCCTCGGCCTGGCCTCGTGGTACCGCCGATTCGTACCGAATTTTACGAAGATGGCGGCAACCCTTACTCGCCTGACGCGAAAGCAGGCGAAATGGACGTGGGGTGAGGAGGTAGAAAGCACCTTTCAGGCCCTGAAGGCTGCACGGGTCTCGGCGCCCGTGCTAGCCTGCCCCGACTTCGCACGGCGCTTTGTATTACAAACCGACGCCAGTATGCAGGGACTTGGGGCAGTGCTCATGCAGTACCTCGAAGAGGGCGAACGCGTTATCGCGCACGCGAGCCGCTCCCTAAATAACGCGGAACGCAATTACAACGCAACCGAGCTCGAATGCTTGGCCGTCGTATGGAGCATACGACAAATACGAGATTTCTCAAAGGGTACTCCTTCATAACCGTGACGGACCATCAGTCGCTGCGGTGGCTGCAGCGCCTTGAGGCCCCCATTGGCCGCCTGGCCAGATGGCTATTCGAGCTGCAGCAATTCGATTTCGAAGTCCGTTAGCGGAAAGGCGCAGTAAACAAGGTGGCTGACGCGCTCTCGCGTCAACTCACCGTCGGCGCAGTCAGCCAGGTACGCTGCTCCTGGTACCAGGAACTTCGGCGGCTCGCTACCAGGAACTCCAAAAGGACCCGGCAGCGTACCCTGACTACGCCGTAAGGAACGGGCAGCTCTATAAGCATCGCCTACACGAAATCAACTTCCAGGAGGTCCCCGGCGGCCGCCCAATAGAAGGAGTGCGTCCCATGGGAACAACGAGATCAAATCATCAGACAAATGCATGACGAGTTCACAGTCGGACATCTCGGGATCGCGAAGACAATCAGTCGCACGGTGCGGCTATATCACTGGCCCGGGATGCAGTGGGACATCATAAGATACGTCAGGAGGTGTCCAAATTGCTTGTCGCACAAGCCCCTGCAACAAGCTCCTACCGGACACCTCCACCCTTGTCCAGTGCAGGGTCCCTGGGAGCAGGTCAGCATTAACCTCATAGGGCCTCTACCCTGTTCCGCTGCCGGCTACTCAAACCTCCTGATGCTCCAGAATCGGTTTACCAAGTGGGTAGAGATGCTGTCCCTACGAAAAGTAAGCGCGCGCGCCGTAAGCGCCGGTATCACCGACCGACTACTGTACTGATACGGATGCCCCCAGGTAATTATTACCGACAACGGGAGGCAGTTTAAATCGCAACAGTTTGAGGACCTCCTCCGCTCGTACAAAATACGCCACATTACGTCATCAGTGTACGCGCCCCATTGTAACCCGGTGGAAAGAGCGAACTGCACTATTAAAACCATGATACGCCAATACGTCGGCCGCGACCACAAGAGCTGGGATAAACAGCTCCCAGCCTTGCAATTCGCCTTGAACACGGCACCGCAGGAATCCACGGGATACACGCCAGCCTTCCTGAACGGCGAACGGGAACTCCCAATGTCCGCCACCGCTACTGCCCAGGATCCTTGGAACGAATACATGCCAAAGATGCGGCAAAAACATCTTAACGAGGCATTTGAATTGGTACGCATCAATCTGGCCCATGCATATCAACTCCAGGAGAAATACTATAATCTCCGACGGCGGAGGTGGAAACCCCGCCTCGGGGATCACGTATGGAAATGTGAACACGTACTCTCCAACAAAGCCGCCGACTTCGCCGCCAAGCTCGCGCCCCGCTACCTCGGCCCACTGGAAGTACGAGCGTTCCACTCGCCCGTGATAGTAGACTTACGCGACCAACAAAGACGATGGTATCGCCGCGTACATATTCAAGATCTCAAGCCAGGACCATGGAACGAAAACAGTGAGGACGACCAGGAAAAGTGCGTAAACACAATGCAAACATCGAAAATGGGGGCGACCGACGGGTATAAAAGCCGCACACCTGAAACAACTAATACCAGATTTTTGTAGAATGTCTCGCAAAAACGACCGCAGGAATTAGCTGCTAGCCGACCTGGCGCTGAGCAGCGACGACGACGACATCGGTATGAGAGGACTCTACGACCTCACGCCAAAGCCGATTCGGAGAATCCCGACCGCGGAGACGAGGGTCCAACGATCCGATCACGTCAACCGGGGCAAGCTGGCATGACTCACAGCTCCGCCAACACCCAGGCCTCGAGGCATCGCCACCGCCGGCCAGCGTTCGACGAGACCATCCGCGAGCCAGTCGCCAGCTGCGCGACGCCCAGTCGGCGGAGGACCGCTACGGCGAGACAATTGCGCCGCGATGCGATCCGTCACACCACTAGCCGCACCGCGACCCGGCACAGAGGATTGGCGACCACTAGCCGACCAGCCGCCACCAGCCTAGAACACCAGCCGCGCTGCACAGCCGCCGTCACGGACACAGCCGCCGCTGCCCGGGCCGACGCCACCAACGAGGCGGTTCATCGGCTCTCAACCTCCACTACCACTGAAAGTCGAGGTGATCGAAGGGTTCTACGCCGAGGTCCTCCACTTCGCCGCGTACGTCTCGCGACTATACCGGGTCCGCACAGAGGGAAGAAAATGGATCCTTCGCTTCACCTAGAATGAACAGCTAAGATCCCATTGCTTCGTTCCCGGGTGAACGCCGCTCCTCTCAAAAGAGGGAGGTGATGTAACGAGACGTTCCGAACTCGTCACGACGACACGACCGAACACCAGTCGGGTCGTATAACAGGCGCAAAGCGCGAAATAAATAATGCCCAACCGCCGCCGGCTCGAGACGCCGCCGTTTGTTTCCTCACGTGGGGGAACGGCGTACGTGTCGAAACCGCGAGCCGGCGGGTATAAAAGCCAAGCGTGATAGCGATAAGACACCGTGCTCTTATGAGTACGTTCACCTATCCCGGCTCCTAGCTGGTGAACACACCAGTGACCCTGAGACCACTACAGCCGGGAAAGGTACGCTCATCATCCTGGGCGTATCATCTCACGTCTAAGTCCACTCTAAGAGTCCTGATTCGGGAACCAGAGGTAGCGCGCTCACCGTCTCGGTCAAGCGCTCCTGACCTCACGGCCGCTTAGAGATACGACCAAGAGGAAAGGTGCGCTCATCTGCCTCGAGGCCGCACCACGAGTCGAGACCAACCAGCAAACCGAGGGATATAGAGGTGGCGAGCTCACCGTCTCCGCCCTGAACTCTGGGCTCTCCACCTGCTAGCTCCTCTCGTGCGCCTCCATCTCCAAAGCCATCTTAATCCTGGGCTACCCGCCGACTCAACCGACATCGTGTTGAAACCGTCCGCGCCGCAAAACGTCGCACCGCTGCCGACCATCCGCTGCCGCGAAACCGTCTGCGCCGACATCGTTCCGCGTACCCGTGGAAAGCCTGCGACATGCGTCCGAATGTGCCGCGAATAATCTTAAGTCCGCGCTAGCTGTAAGATCGCGTAGTAGTCATAAGCCCGCGTTTAGATGTAAGTTTAGGTTAAGCATAGAAATTAAGTCCGCTACCGACAGCGCGTGTAATTCTTGAATGAATTATTTTATTTTCTGTTAAACATGACGTACTCTCTCTCAATACTTCACACACACACACACACACACACACACACACACACACACACACACACACACACACACACACACACACACACACACACACACACACACACACACACACACACACACACACACACACACACACACACACACACACACACACACACACACACACACACACACACACACACACACACACACACACACACACACACACACACACACACACACACACACACACACACACACACACACACACACACACACACACACACACACACACACACACACACACACACACACACACACACACACACACACACACACACACACACACACACACACACACACACACACACACACACACACACACACACACACACACACACACACACACACACACACACACACACACACACACACACACACACACACACACACACACACACACACACACACACACACACACACACACACACACACACACACACACACACACACACACACACACACACACACACACACACACACACACACACACACACACACACACACACACACACACACACACACACACACACACACACACACCACACACACGCGCGCGCGCGCATAGAAACGCTGACAACCAAGAACCGCGCGTCAGTAAGAACCCTTAGACACCGGCGAGCTAATCCACCGCCTCTCGGTGTCACGAGCGCTCGTCCGACCACGCCAAGGTCGTTCGACCGCTCCGAGCGAAACCGCGTGACAATACAACGACAATGCATCGACATTTATGAGCACATAAAACGTGATATTGACAAATTCGACACGAGCGATTATCTTGTTGACAATGGCATACCGCTTGTAAATAAGAAAGTTCCGGGCTTGATGAAAGACGAAACAATGGAGCGATAATGATGAAATTCGGTCTCAGAGCGAAGATGTACGCGTTGAGAGTAGACGGTAAAAGGGTTACAAAAAAGGCCAAAGATGTTAAGAGTAATGTAGTAGCGCGAACAATAAATTTTTACGATTATATACAATGTTTGAAAGAGGAGATTGAAACGACTCATCAACAATCATGCATTAGATCAAAATTGCACGAAGTGTACACAGTATCCAAAATGAAAATCGCTCTGAGTCCGTACGATGACAAGTATTATATCGTAGTAGAATCAATCGATACGTTACCATGGAGGCATTATCGTATACCATTATAGACTATTACTTATTTTTTGGAATAATAAAAGAATATACATTTTTGTAGAATAAGACATATATTTTGTAAGACATGAAAAGGTTATAATAAAACTTATTTTTTATATCTATACAACATATTATCCTTGTTTATCCATGAGAGTTTTATGAATTGCTAAATCCCAACCATTTCACGTAAACCTTGTCACCTTCTCTGCGCAACACTTTTTCCACCACTTTTTACATCAGGATCAACACAATGCAGTTCATGTTTGTTATAATCGTTAGTATTATTCTTAGCGTTGCCGAAACGTTTCGTAAGAAACCGCTTCGACAGCGCTACAACATTATTATGATTGCGCAAGTGCTACGCTAAGCGTCGCCTTGAAAATATATCGCAACATATTGGGGACAGGTCAGCAGTAAATGTAACAACTTTACAGTTGACCAAACACCCCCGTCTACGACCTAATTATAGATTATAAAAGGACCAGAGAAGAACGCCAAACAGGGCTATTGCTCCTCCGGTTCTGCGACAGCAACTTACGCGACCGTCAAATTGTATTAAGTAATAAGAACTCGGGAAGTTCGTTTAAAAAGGTGCATTAAATTTATTTGCCAAACTACATCACTACGCCTTTGCATCCCCGACCCACCGATCCCGAATCTACTCGACGTGTCTCACCACCCTGGGGCACAACAAATTGGTGGCAGCGGTGGGATCGGTGTCCGCCGGGGCCTAGGTGCTACCTGTAAAAAGAAACTACGGGTTAGAAAAGTGACGTAAAAAACAAAAAAGACGATACAGTCGGAACCAACAAGTGACGTGGGAGATACGTTACTAGACAAGAGTTACCAGATATCGCAAGCACGAAGAAAAAATTGCCTCGTCAACATACTTAGACGGGAAGGCTCAAGGAAGCAAAAAGGAAACAATAAGGGGAGCTCGAAAAATTTATTACAAGCCCCGAAGACGTCTAACAAGGACCATACACACACAAAAAAAAAGGAGAGAGAGAGAGAGAAAAAAAAAAAGAAACATTTGGAGAGAGCTAAAAAGTCATTGAGAGCCCTCCAAGACAACACCCTGGGACCACAAGGCTAACAGAGACGGCAGAGGACAGCGGTAATCGGTGAAAGACGAGCAGCAGCGTAATCAAGGCGACCGTCGGAGCTACGGCCTACGATACTACGTTGTCAGCGACACCGGAGCCTACGGCGACTGCACCAGCGGCGACCGCGACCTGCCCAACGCCATTGACCCAGTAACGAGTGACGACTTGCCGACTCACCCAAAACACGATGAGCTACAGAAGAGCCGTGACAACATTATTGTAAGTCGAGAAACTATTGTAATCTAAGCGACGAAGTTTATGCGAGCGAACACGTAAAGGCGTGAATGTCGAGCGGAAGCGGTACTCCTGACCAACCTATACCAAATCAATCGTGGCTACACAGCGCACCAGCGCGATTAACTATCGAACACCTTTCAAATCCCAACGAGACAGTTGCCGAAGTCTTAGAAGACGTGCGTGAAACATTAGAGCTTGTGCGTCGCGTATTGGACTATTCGGATGAAACCGAACGCGAATCCCCAGAGCACGTAATCGCCGAACGTGAATTCCCTTTCGGAGAAATAGACCATAGCATATTACCGGACGTGCAAATTACAAACGACATCCGACGTACAAGACGCCGCGCATATTTACCCTCACACGATACCGTTAGCGACGTCT
>NW_022639527.1:17152-38456 GCF_010583005.1 Odontomachus brunneus | reverse complement strand
CACTTTTTCCACCACTTTTTACATCAGGATCAACACAATGCAGTTCATGTTTGTTATAATCGTTAGTATTATTCTTAGCGTTGCCGAAACGTTTCGTAAGAAACCGCTTCGACAGCGCTACAACATTATTATGATTGCGCAAGTGCTACGCTAAGCGTCGCCTTGAAAATATATCGCAACATATTGGGGACAGGTCAGCAGTAAATGTAACAACTTTACAGTTGACCAAACACCCCCGTCTACGACCTAATTATAGATTATAAAAGGACCAGAGAAGAACGCCAAACAGGGCTATTGCTCCTCCGGTTCTGCGACAGCAACTTACGCGACCGTCAAATTGTATTAAGTAATAAGAACTCGGGAAGTTCGTTTAAAAAGGTGCATTAAATTTATTTGCCAAACTACATCACTACGCCTTTGCATCCCCGACCCACCGATCCCGAATCTACTCGACGTGTCTCACCACCCTGGGGCACAACAAATTGGTGGCAGCGGTGGGATCGGTGTCCGCCGGGGCCTAGGTGCTACCTGTAAAAAGAAACTACGGGTTAGAAAAGTGACGTAAAAAACAAAAAAGACGATACAGTCGGAACCAACAAGTGACGTGGGAGATACGTTACTAGACAAGAGTTACCAGATATCGCAAGCACGAAGAAAAAATTGCCTCGTCAACATACTTAGACGGGAAGGCTCAAGGAAGCAAAAAGGAAACAATAAGGGGAGCTCGAAAAATTTATTACAAGCCCCGAAGACGTCTAACAAGGACCATACACACACAAAAAAAAAGGAGAGAGAGAGAGAGAAAAAAAAAAAGAAACATTTGGAGAGAGCTAAAAAGTCATTGAGAGCCCTCCAAGACAACACCCTGGGACCACAAGGCTAACAGAGACGGCAGAGGACAGCGGTAATCGGTGAAAGACGAGCAGCAGCGTAATCAAGGCGACCGTCGGAGCTACGGCCTACGATACTACGTTGTCAGCGACACCGGAGCCTACGGCGACTGCACCAGCGGCGACCGCGACCTGCCCAACGCCATTGACCCAGTAACGAGTGACGACTTGCCGACTCACCCAAAACACGATGAGCTACAGAAGAGCCGTGACAACATTATTGTAAGTCGAGAAACTATTGTAATCTAAGCGATTAAGTTTATGCGAGCGAACACGTAAAGGCGTGAATGTCGAGCGGAAGCGGTACTCCTGACCAACCTATACCAAATCAATCGTGGCTACACAGCGCACCAGCGCGATTAACTATCGAACACCTTTCAAATCCCAACGAGACAGTTGCCGAAGTTTTAGAAGACGTGCGTGAAACATTAGAGCTTGTGCGTCGCGTATTAGACTATTCGGATGAAACCGAACGCGAATCCCCAGAGCACGTAATCGCCGAACGTGAATTCCCTTTCGGAGAAATAGACCATAGCATATTACCGGACGTGCAAATTACAAACGACATCCGACGTACAAGACGCCGCGCATATTTACCCTCACACGATACCGTTAGCGACGTCTCGCAAAGAGGGGATTTCTCTTTAACCTCTTACGATAGTAGTGTATTCGATTCATTTGACGAAATGGCCACCGGGCAACGCGACGAAACCCTACACGCGGCGGAGAACGGAAGAGATCAAGAAATCTCTCGCCCCCGCGGGGCTCAACTACGAGAAGAGCCGTTGAGCGAAGTAAACGATCCTCAACCAGGAATCAGCAGAATTCGACGCGACGTTGACATATACAATAACGCTAATGAGCAGTTATTAGCGCGTATAGAGGACTTGCGCGATACTATCTATACGAATGCAGCCTTACTAACTAACTCTCGCATAGACGACCCACAAAATGTAAGAAACATTAACGTAGATACGGAACAATACCCTCCAGACAGACGAGGACAAGGTCACAGTGACCATTTTCCAGACGGGTTACCCCCGGTTAGCGAGGAACGATCCCGACGCATCAGGGAAGCGCGAGATCAGATCCCCATATTTAATGGCACGCAGGATGATAAATTAATAGAATTCCTAACGGCGTGTGAATACGCGTTTGAGCTAATACATCCTGCTGACGAATCTACATTAATTCGAGCAGTAATCTGCACCAAGCTAAAGGGAATCGCCCTAACAGAGGTAAAAAACCGAAACATTCACACTTTTGCTGTCCTCAGGGGTGTGTTAGAAAGATGTTTCATGAAAAAGAAATCAATAACTCGACTACTTCGAGACTTTAATAATTTGCATCAAAAACCTGGAGAAGATGCGCGAACTTACGGAAACCGTGTAGAATCATTAACTACGGATCTATTCGAGGCCGGAACGGAAGGGGATCTCTACTCCCCCACGCAGAAACTTGGCATTCATTTTTTCTTGAAATCGTTAGCCCTAATCAACTATCAACTAGGACTAAACGACAGGCTACAAACAATAGTCCGGTCCCGTGCACCCGCGACTTTAGCCGAGGCAATAGCAGGGGCAATTGAAGAAGAAAGAATTAAAGGAACCCTGGAGATTCCTGCACGCACCTACGAAATAAATCGGTATAACCGAGGATCTCTCGCGAACACTAAACGAGATGTTCCCATAATACAATGCCAAAAGTGCGGAAAATTAGGGCATCAGGGACGCGAATGCCGTAGCAGTCGATATGGAAATCGGTTCGTTCTGCCTAAACCAGCAGTAACCTCTCGCGTGAATGCAACCGACACATGGTGCACACGATGCAAGAAAAACGGACACACTCGCGATAGCTGCTGGTACATACACGGGAAGCCGACCGAGACACGGGACACCGCGCGTGACTACCGTAGACCCTCGCGGCCAGTGACTATCACTGCGGTAAATACAGATAAACCAGCGACGTCGCGCAGAAACGGGAACGTCCGATTTATTAATGATACAGAAGGAGAAATAAAAAAGGAGCAAAATCGCGTGCGCGACTACCGCGTAAATCAGATCCGCCGAAACTTACATAAAAACGCAGGATTCGACTTAGTCATCTTGCCAATAAAGGAGGCGAAACGAGAAAGAATACCTTTTCTCGTTGACACGGGATCTGCAATAAGCCTCGTAAAGATACGAACGCTGGACGATGATACCCCTATGACTGCAGAAAAACTGACACTTACGGGTATCACCGGACATAAAGCCTACACGATAGGAAAAATAATCGCCACAGTCAACGTAGGAAACCAGCGCCGAAGATTCGAACTATATGTTGTACAGGATGATTTCCCAATCGAGCACGAGGGAATATTAGGAATAGATTTCCTTCGCAAACACCGCGCTAATCTTGATTATAAAGCAAGGACGATGATGATTTCCGGACAAAGTCTATCGCTGATTTCACAGCAGACGTATAACCTTCCCGCGCGCAGTGAAGTAATAATACGTGCCGCAGTAAACATAAATCGAGTGGGAGTAATCCCCGCTGAAGAAATTTCACAAGGAATTTTTATCGGAAATTGTTTGGTAGAACCTGACAATTTCACATGTCCAGCAACGGTAGTAAATACTACCGATAATATTGTCGAAATAGCTACACCATATGTAATATTAGAAGATACCCCGAAATATGATACCGCGGAGATAAACATGCTCACAAAAAATCAAAGCAATAAACTGACAGCGCGAACAGAAAAATTGAACCAACAATTAAGATTGGAGCATTTAAACAACGAAGAAAAAAAAATTATACATGAAATTTGTGAGGAATATAATGATATATTTTTTCTCGAAGGAGATAGCCTCACGCATACCGCGGTGGTAAAGCATCAAATCACCACGCGAAGTGACGCCGCGCCGGTGAACGTGCGACCATATCGTCTTCCGGAAAAGCACAAGAAAGAGGTAGACAAGCAAATACGAGAAATGCTTGACAATAAAATAATAAGAGCTAGCAACAGCCAGTGGAATGCACCGTTATTAGTAGTACCCAAAAAAACGGATGCCTCAGGAGAAACGAAACTAAGGATCGTAGTCGATTTTCGGAAGTTAAATGATTTAACTATAGGAGATTCATTCCCTCTACCTAATATCAGCGACATTCTAGATCAATTGGGGAACGCTAAATATTTCTCTACCTTGGACCTCGCAGCAGGATACCACCAGATAGAGATGGCAGAAAAAGATAAGCAAAAAACAGCGTTTTCAACACCTACGGGACATTACGAGTTTAACAGAATGCCGTTCGGATTAAAAAATGCACCAGCCACTTTTCAACGACTAATGAACACTGTCCTAACAGGATTACAAGGGTTAAAATGTTTGGTATACCTAGACGACATAGTAATATATGGAAATAGTCTAGAAGATCACAATAAAAAACTTATCAGTATATTACACAGAATACGGCAATGTAACCTAAAACTTCAACCAAATAAATGTGAGTTCCTTAGGAAAGAGGTAACCTACCTAGGACACATAATTTCGGAAAAGGGAATCCTACCAGACCCAAAAAAGATAGAGGCCATAACAAATTTCCCAAGGCCTAAAAAAACTAAAGACATCCAGTCATTTATAGGTCTCGCAGGGTATTACCGAAAATTCATTGAGAATTTTTCAAAAATAGCACGACCCTTGACTAAACTTACAAAAAAGGAGGAAAAATTTGAATGGGGTCAACAACAACAAACAGCGTTCGACGTGTTAAAAGAAAAACTAACCACCACACCGGTATTACAATATCCGAATTTTGAAAAGGAATTCGTCGTGACAACTGACGCATCCGATCATGCAATTGGAGCCATATTATCACAGGGCCGCATAGGAGAAGACAATCCGATAGCTTATGCAAGCCGCGTACTATCACGCGCGGAACAAAATTATAGTACTACTGAAAAAGAACTACTAGCAATAGTATGGGCCGTAAAACATTTTAGGCATTACATTTACGGGACAAAATTTAAAATTGTTACAGATCACAAACCATTGGTTTGGCTATTTAACGTTACGGACCCCGGATCTAGATTAATAAGATGGAGATTGAAATTAGAAGAATACGATTATGAAATAGTCCACAAATCAGGGAAAATAAATGTTAACGCAGATGCGCTAAGCAGATACCCCCCGGTATCAGTAATACAAACAAGTGCTCCGTTTAAAACGACTAAAACAGAAGAAGAAGAAGAGGAAAGAGAAGAAGAAGAAGAAGAAGAAGAAGAGGAAGAGGAAGAAGAAGAGGGAGAAGACACAGACATGCACGGTATGCGAAATTATACCAAAGAAGAGAAGAATCAAATCCTATATGAATACCATAACGCTCCATTAGGAGGACACCAAGGAGTACAACGCACATTAAATAGACTACGTCTAAAACATAACTGGAAAGGGATAACAAAAGACGTGGCACAATATATAAGAAAATGTGAACTGTGTCAAAAGAACAAGTTAAGCATTCAGAAGAAGGCACCAATGATTATTACAGACACACCTACTGAACCTTTCGAGAAGTGTGCATTAGATATAGTAGGACCTCTAACCATAACAAGAAATGGAAATAGATATCTTTTAACATTCCAGGACATGTTGACCAAATTTAGTAAAGCGGTCCCTATACCAAACCAAGAGGCAACCACCGTCGCAAAAGAATTCACAGAAAAGATTATATTAGAATATGGAATACCAGGAAAAATATTAACGGATCAAGGAACGAATTTCCTAAGTAAAGTTTTTAAATCAGTATGTAAACTATTGAGAATAGAAAAAATCCAAACAACGGCGTACCACCCACAGAGTAACGGGGCTCTGGAAAGATCTCATCGTACACTCACGGAATATCTTCGTCACTACATAAATCAAGATCAAACAGACTGGGATGAGTGGACCCCATATGCTATATTCACATACAATACGACCCCCCACTCTGCAACTAATTACACTCCGTTTGAGTTAATATATGGACACCAAGCAACACTACCATCGTCCATATTAGGATCACCAAAAAATACATACAGCATTGAGGATTATGCACAGGAGATGAAACAACGACTCCGAGCAACGAATCAAATTGCCCGGGAGCACGTCAAGGAGGAGAAAATAAAAAGTAAAAAGTATTATGATAAAAACACGAAAAAAGCTGTACTTGACATAGGAGACCAGGTGTTACTTCATGACGAGACAGTACGAAGGGGAAGATCAAAGAAGCTAGATGCAATGTGGATAGGACCATATGAAATAATTGAAAAACACCCTAACGAAAACTATACAATAAAACGCGGCCGACGAACACTTCGTACGCACGCGAACCGATTAAAGTTATACTTAGAAGATTAAAAAAAAACTTACCTAGAACGGAGGTGTTCCCTTGCCACGTCCACAAAAAGGTCGGTCCTGGAGAACGACTTGGGAAGCTCCAATTTGCCGAAGTGTTTCCACACGAGTCCAAATAGCACGACCATGACCGCGACCAAGTGGAGGACGGTGAAACCCTCCCGACACGTTCCAGGAAGGAGACGGCACAGAACCGTCAAAAACATCATCCAATTCTTCACAAACTACACATTCCCGCTAAACAAAATAATAACGAAAAGCACTATATACATATTCAACAGGGCTACAGATAAAATCACTACCTCAGGACGCACGGTACAAGGGACTGTGACAGACGACATCGTGGTCGTTGAGGGAATGAAACAACACTGATAGATGCATTAGTCGCTAACATAAATACGACACATGCAAACAATAAAAACGGGTATCATATCTATTCCAACACCTGAACCCCAATGTATTTCCAGGACACTCGTACTGATAAAAAGTGCCAACCTCAGAGTAAAAGGAACAGAGACAAAGGCACCGTATGAGATCATCAAATTCACACATACTCCTGGAGTGTATTATGACCTTCAAGGACAATTACACCAAGTTGTCTCTACATGGAAGGTAGTAATCAGAATAGACATACAGGGAATAGACATTCGAGGTAACCAGATACAAAAATATCTTAGAAACACACAAGAGGTATGTAACCAACAAAAAGAACCGAGCATTACGTGGGAACTGTGTGAAAATTCACAAAAAATTGTAAAAAAGGGGTTAGACCGCGTACAAAATATAACGGAACGATTGCACAATATATATAAAAATCCAAGAGAAATAAAACGAGGATTAGTAGATGGAATAGGATCCTTAACAAAATCACTATTTGGAATAATGGATGCGAATGATGAAAAAATAATAAACGAACAATTAAGCTTAATAGAAAACAAACAAGAGACGTTACAACATGCAATAGCAAACCAACTCAAAATTATTAATACAACTATCAATCATTTAGATAATTTAGAACAAACTTTGGAAACAAATGAGCAAATATTATGGAACACTATTACACAGCTCTATACAGAGGAAACAGGAATCATATTACGCCAACATATAGATGAACATTTTACAATACTTACTGCTTTACTTAATGATTTAATACGTGACCAGAACGATATAGTAAATTATTTAGATAACATACAGCTAGGAAACTTACCTATCAACCTAACACCCATAAATAGCATCGTGTCTCAATTACAAGAGGTAGCAATACACTTACCAAAAGGAACAAGATTTCCATTCACGCCTAAAACAGAAAATTGGTTGGAAATAAAGAAATTTCTCACAATTAGTGCGTATTACAAAAATAAAAATATCTTTACTATTTTATACTTACCTCTTATAACATATAATACGTACGAAATAGTACACATACATCCTTTCCCGGTTTACAGCCATGATAACATTTTCGCTTTAACTAGCATTGCATACACACAAGTAGCTATTAACCAGGAAACAAACACATATTTACTATTACAAGAAAACGAATTAACACATTGTATAAAAATTAATAATCAATATATTTGTCCGCAACAAAATGCGATATATAGAATTAACGAAGAAACACCTTGTGAAATCCAGATGTATACGACATTACAAAATATGAAAAACTGCCATTTAAAATACATTATAGCTAACCATACCTTCGTAATAGCATTAACGCGAAAGAATACATGGTTATATTCCACCAATAGTGAGCAAACCATCCATATTCAATGCAAAGAAAAAACATTTTATGAGAAAATAAGCAAAACAGGAATTATACACATTAAGGATCAATGTAAAGTAATAATTGAAGACAAGATTTTACAAGCACAAGGTATAATAAAGAGCACATTAATACAAACGCACATACCTGAATATAATATAACATTAGAACAAAAAAATTTAAACGTGATAAAAAACAAAAACGAAATCCTACACGTAAAACCAAATAAAATAATACACAACCCATCAGAGTTGGTAGAATTAAGTAACAGAATAACACAAACATATAGAAATTTAGAAAACAACTCAAACTCGTTTCTACATTATAAAAATATTATGTACACAACAGCACCGAGCGGAGTAACTATAGTCATAGTGATTATAATTGCGATAATTGTAATAAAGAAAATTAAAAATGGAAAAAACTCACCAATCGTAATAGAACGTAGCAATAAACGAAATATCAGAACACAACCTAAACCAATATTAAAACGTAGACATAGCCTACATGTACAGTTGTAAGTAAGGAAAACGATTATAACTATTATTGTAACGGAAAAAAAAAAAATGATAAAAATTGTAAAGCGTTATAATTTAAGGCGAAAACGTCGTTCCAGACCTTCCGTTTTCTTGCTCCATGGGGGGAGGAATGTTATAATCGTTAGTATTATTCTTAGCGTTGCCGAAACGTTTCGTAAGAAACCGCTTCGACAGCGCTACAACATTATTATGATTGCGCAAGTGCTACGCTAAGCGTCGCCTTGAAAATATATCGCAACATATTGGGGACAGGTCAGCAGTAAATGTAACAACTTTACAGTTGACCAAACACCCCCGTCTACGACCTAATTATAGATTATAAAAGGACCAGAGAAGAACGCCAAACAGGGCTATTGCTCCTCCGGTTCTGCGACAGCAACTTACGCGACCGTCAAATTGTATTAAGTAATAAGAACTCGGGAAGTTCGTTTAAAAAGGTGCATTAAATTTATTTGCCAAACTACATCACTACGCCTTTGCATCCCCGACCCACCGATCCCGAATCTACTCGACGTGTCTCACCACCCTGGGGCACAACATGTTTGTAGAATCCTACAGGTTTTCCACGAAAGTCTTCAGGCAGATAAGTTACGGGATTAGTATGCTGCACTTTGACAATTGTGAATACTTTGGTTGTCCAGTTCGGTAACCCTTCTCGAAGACAGTCTTGAACTTACTCACGCGTACAGAGTCGCCCACTTTGAATCTCGCTAGAGCCGCAATCTTTACGCTACTGTACACCATACTTAGGAGTTTTTCAGCGATCGCAGGGGTCACATCGATAGATCGCATACTGATGGTCCGGTGCTTGCACCCATTGTACTCACAACGACACGAGACGCGACAGTATGTCGATCCATTTGTAGGTTTTGTTGAATGTAAACATTTTCTACATGTTATTTTTTACCGTGCGATTGAATCGTTCCACGACAGACGTTTTCATTACCGAATACATCGAATAATGATTGATGTTGTGTTTCTTTATTAGTCTACTTGGAGCTTCAGCGTTGTAATCTAAGATTAAGCTATTCAAGATACAATGGCGAATGCCTCACGTAATGTTGAATGTTATTAATAAACTTGCCCTGTTGAGAACTTTGGAGAATGGTCGATATCTGAGTATGAGTTTCCGTTCATGGGATCTATATGAATTTTCTCTGCTGCAAAGCACGATCAAACATTTGTGGACCATCAAAACAGCCATTAATTTGGAAAAGCCACGATATGTTATTTTTGCGCTGCAGACTGGTCGAAAAAATCTCATGTAGGAAAATAAATATAACTTAATTCAACAACTGCAATTTGACCAACGTGAAACTTTATCTAAATTCAGAGTGTTATCCATACGATGACATGAATTTGGATTTTGTAAAAAACAAATATGCAATACTTTATGATATGTATAGCCGTTTTCGCAAATTGTATTATGGATGTAACAGTGCTGAGGCATGGTTAACAACTATCGACTTTCTGGAGCAAGGTCCTTTCGTGATTATCGATTGTTCGCGTCAAAACGAATCTGTCAAAAGTGCCACTGTAGATGTGCGGATAGAATTTGAGTGTAGAGAGAATATACCAGCGAATACTATCGCATACTGCCTGATCTTGCATGATTGTGTAGTTGAATATAGCCCACTAACCAACTTAGTGCTCAAAATCAAATAACAGTGGAAAGAAAAGAATATAATCAAAGGCTATACACAACATTTTTATCCCGAATGTATCGAAGAGCATTTCGCTATGGTCGTATCATACCAACGTTTATGGACTTGCAAGGATTCGTTGTGGGAAAGAGATTTATTGTAAAGGAAGTAGCGATACTTAGAAATGGATCTGTTATCTTCCATTATATTTTTACTAGTCCCATGCCATGGCATCTTCTCACAAGATCCGACAAATCGAGAGTATACTGGTTGACGGCTAATCATCATGGACTACGATGGGATGACGGGATCGTTGAGTATAGCAGAGCCAAGCACTTGATTACGACAGCTGTGGTTGGCAAATCACGCGTTGCCCTTGTATATGCAAAGAGGCGTGAAAAGCGTGAATGGTTGGCAAATCTTCTGGATGACAATGTGAAAAGTAACCTGATCATCGAGACCTTGGACGTGGATTACAAGGACATAATTTCCTTGGACAAACTGGATGCAACCAACATTTTACGATGTAATAATCACATTAAGCATTGTGCTTTACAGAATGTATTGAAAATATACAATTGGTTGTGCCGGAGAGAGTTGTAAACCTTTATAAATAAACATTTTTTTAATGTATTAATATTTTTTTTATTTCCCATCAAAGTATTTACATAAATACGCATACATTAGAAACATTTTTTTCTCATAGTTTTCGGAATGTCTCGAGTACTCTAGAATATTCTAGAGAGCGAATCATGAACGCAGGGGCCACTGAAAAAAAGAGGATCAATAAAATGATCAATTGCGTCGGACTTACATATGAATTTAAATTGAAAATTAACGCTGTCTTACCTCGTTTCTGGAGCGGAATCTCGGCAATGGGGTAAAATCCTAATTAATCGCTAGGTCGCTGATATCGATGACATAGCAGGAAAGTGTTTCCAGATAATTGGCTGGTCATCGATATCACCAGAAATGTCAATGACCTCCACTTCTTTATTAGGTTGCTCGTTTTGGATGATTTCTAAAATTATATATATATACAGGATATAGCAAAAGTACCGGAACGGCAAGATAACTCGGCGTATAAAATGTTAAATATAAAAGTTTTAGGATTTTTTCCTGGCTATCCGATGGTGACCTGGACCTAGACCTTGACCTTCAAGGTTACTTCAAGGTCAAATTCGATTTTTCAAATGGGACTCCATACTTTTGACGCCAGAAATGAAAAGAGCGGAAAATTTTACGTTCAGATATGACCTTAAGTAATCCCTCCCCTTTGACCTTGGGGTCACCCGCAAGGTCAAACTACGAAAAATTTGTAGTAGCCGAGTTGATCAAAGAACTTGACCAACTTTTATCTTTAGTGACCGCTAATTACCAGCAATGACCGCCTTTTACCTTTGGTGACCAACAATGACCAACTTTATTAGGTTTTGACCACAAATTTTCTCACATCAGTTTAGTAAATGGAATGATCCATTAACTGTTACCTTCATTTTATCTCCTAAGTTATTCGAAAAATTATTCTCCACAGCTACTCCATTACTTGTTCCTTTGATAATCCGATTTTCAGGGTAGATTTTTAGGAGGATTATAAAAATTCGTGGAGAGGATAGACTATTACAGACAAATCCGACTTCAAAATTTTTTATTTATTTCCGGTGTCAAAAGTAAAAGCATCATTTAAAAAACTACATTTGTCTTCGAAATGACTTTGAAGGTCAAGGTAAATTCAAGATCACCATCGGATAACCGGGGATAAATTCAAAACTTGTAATAGTTGACGAATTCCAAATCGATTCAAGTTCTTTGATAAACGCGGCTACTGCAAATTTCTCGTGGTTTGACCTTGCGGGGGACCCCAAGGTCAAAGGGAAGGGGTTACTTAAGGTCATATCTGAACATAAAATTTTCCGCTCTTTTCATTTCTGGCGTCCAAAGTATGGAGTCCCATTTGAAAAATCGAATTTGACCTTGAAGTAACCTTAAAGGGCAAGGTCTAGGTCAAGGTCAAGGTCACCATCGGATAGCCAGGAAAAAATCCTGAAACTTTTATATTTAACATTTTTCTCTAGAATGCTCCCCCGCCGAGTTATCTTGCCGTTCCGTACTTTTGCTATACCCTATGTGTGTGTGTGTGGGTGCGTGTGTGTGTGTGTGTGTATGTGTGTATAATTAGCATATAAATGCGGTTTTAAAATAAGTCGTAATTAATATTTTACTGGTATATGTAAACTTACCCACGTCGTTATCGATGTCTTCCACCGTTCTTATAGGCGAGAAAATCATGTGTTCGGCCGAATTTCCTGGGCTACGGGAAACAACAATCGTTAGTTTCATATACTTCTAATGTATTGTAGTTTTTTTATATAATGTTATAATCGCGAATAGTACCAGCGCTTTCGAAACACTTCTCGAGGAATTGTTTCGATTGCGCCACAAGGAAGCGGATGTGCAAGTGCGACGATAAGCACCACCTTGCACATTCCGCATTTAGGACCTCAATTCAAAACGCATTACACCATTACCAAATATGGTAATGTGCTTGTTGCCAGGCAAGGCCCCCTCCGACAAGCCTAAAACAATATTATAAAAGAGCGGAGAAGACTACCCGGGTAAGACTTAACACCTCGGTCTCTCGCCGCAACATACGCGTCATACGTGACTTACGCGCGGTTCGCACATTAAATCATAAGTACGGGAGTTGTAACTAAAACATATACAAGTGTATTTATCAAATAAACCTTTATATATATATATATTACTACAAGAGGTAGTCTAAACTTTTACTACATTTTATCCACCGCCACACACCCTGCCGCGCCCGCATCACCGATCTCGAACTTTTTCTTCGTGTCCCGGCAACACGGGCACGACAATAATTATTACGATATTTCGCTTAACTGGTGCGGTTGAGTACATTCCCGATCATGCTCCACACATCCTTCATTTCCTCTCCGTAATTACGCCTAATTACGAGGATTTCTCTCACAATTTCTTTGATCCGGTCATCACAAAGTCTTCCGCTGTTAAACAGCAACACGAGTAGCGTGCTGCTGCATTCGCAAGCAAAGATATAAAATAAATTATAGTTTTCTGCGTCGTCGCTTTTCGATACGCGAGATAAATATTTCTCGCGATCGATATTTGGGCTCGCGTAAGAACTGTTATAATCGCGAGTAGTACCAGCGCTTTCGAAACACTTCTCGAGGAATTGTTTCAATTACGCCACAACAAGGAAGCGATGTGCAAGTGCTGCGATAAGCACCACCTTGCACATTCCGCATTTAGGACCTCAATTCCAAACGCATGACACCATTACCAAATATGGTAATGTTCTTGTCGCCAGGCACCCCCTTCGACAAGTCTAAAACAATACTATAAAAAAGCGGAGAGACCGCTCGCGTAAGGCTTAACATCTCGGTCTCTCGCCGCGACATCCGCGTCATACGTGACTTACGCGCGGTACGCATATTAACCCATAAGTACGGGAGTAGTAATTAAAACTCATACAAGTGTATAAATTAAATAAACCTTTTTATATTTTACACTACAAAAAGTAGTCAAAGCTTCTACTACATTTTATCCACCGCCACACACCCTGCCGCGCCCGCATCACCGATCTCGAACTCTTTTCGTGTCCTGGCAACACGGGCACGACAGAACCCTCGACGATATATTCGCGCACTAGAGCATTTAATTATGACATAATATTCACGCGTTGTGTTGTCGAGGCCTGTATAACTTGTGTCTTCGAAAAAAAAATCGACTCTCTTTTACTTCCATTCCTATCTTTGAAAAAGAAATATCTGCGTAAGTATGCGGTAATCTCATATATTAATGTTAGATAAAATTCTTTTCGGGACCGACTGACTGATTGATTGACTGACTGACTGACTGTGTAGACAGTCGCACCCGTTTTTATAGGCAGGTGGCGAGATACTCCCGCGCAAGTTCTCACCACCTTTTAGTTGAAGGGGAAAGACGACGGTTTCTCACGACATGTGAGCAATAATCAATAGTTAGATTTTGACACCTTATTATCAATCCATTGTTCATCGACCACCCAGGGTATTTATTGCATTCCTGATGGTAACAGAAGGTGCACTTGATCGAAATAAAGAGAAGTTACGTCGGACGTAACACCTTCCCCCTTAAGTCATACGTGGTATATTTAAATAATGCGTGGTATATTTAAATACCACGTGTGAGCGTGTTGTGTAAAATGATTGTGGTTAATCAGTGTCTTTAATATAAGTATATTTCTCTATGTGTGATACAATAGTAGAATATATGTAAGATAGTACAATAGATAGAATATGTGTTATATAATAGTGAATTTAACAATAGATATAATAACACAGCCCCACGGGAAAAAAAGTGCCATGTGCGAAAGACTAGACCACCACTCCTATACGTTTTTGAAGTCGCTGAATTCGAATCTGGTGTCTGTTTGACGTAGTCAGGTCAGGTTCAAGGTCATTTGAAGGTCAACCTTTGTTTTTGACAGTAATGCAATTTTTTGCCGGTGGATTTGGAAAGAGCGGGAAATTTCACGTTTGGATACGCGGTTCAAAATATTTTTGGAGGTCATGTTCAAGGTCATTTGAAGGTCAACTCTTGTTATGGATGGTAATGCAATTTTTCGCCGGCGGATTCGGAAGGAGCGGAAAATTTTACGTTCGGATAATGCAATTTGTAACTCTGGATTGCGAAAAAGCCTCTCTCTTACTCACCTATTTTTATTATAACGGACATGTTTATCTCGAAACGATCTGAAGAGTGGCTTCCTTTTACGTTTGACACCTTTTTTCTCACTTTCTCTCTTTAAGTTCCAGCAGAAATCTGTCATCATATTGACGTCGCATCTTCCTTGATATCGTCTTTCCATATCTTTGATGTCTTGATAGAACCTCTCTTCTTGCTCTTCACTATAAGCTCCCAAGTTCAATGGAAAGTAGTCAATGTGTGAGTCAAGAAAATGTAATTGGAGGTTTATATTACACCCTAACACTCGGGAATTCTCTACCATTTCAGCTACTATTTCTTTATAGTTTTCACTTTTTTTATTACCCAGGAAATTTTCTACAGTTCTCTTAAAACTATCCCATGCAGTTTTTTCTTTATCATTCATGTGCTCAATAAAACTATGATCTCTGAGCATCTTTCGAATTTGTGGTCCATCGAAAACCCCTTCTTTTAGTTTTGCTTCAGATAGTTTTGGGAATTGTTATTGCAAGTACAAGTAATATTCGCCTGCTTTATCTAAAGCTTTAACAAACTGTTTCATTAAGTCTAGTTTGATATGTAGGGGTAAGCAGCACTCTTTCAGGGTTGACCAGAGGTTGACGAATTACGTTTTTCGAATTCTCCTCAAACGAAGTCCGTTGAGGCCACACTTTCCTTATATAATGATTTATACGGTCCCGACTATCCCACAAACATAAGAAGCAAGGATACTTTGTGTATCCAGATTGTTGCTCTAAAATAACTGTCAAAATTTTGAGATCTCCGCAAACTAACTAACTCCACTTATGCTCTGCGTATTTTATTTTATTTAGCACTAATTGAATATCTTCATAATTCTCTTTGAGTTCTGTCGAATGTGCTACCGGTAATGGAGCGTAGACATTCGTATTGTGAAGTAACACTACCTTCAGGCTTTGCGTTGAAGAATCCATAAAAAGTCTCCATTCATCGTCTTTGTAAATACCAGGCGCTAATTCATCCATGAGTCCATTCACATTGTTACAATATACAAATGAGGGTTCATTTGACATCGTGCGTTAGGGATCCAGGTCCGATCGCTAGTGAATCCGCCGTCCTAGGGGTGATGACCCTCAAACCTCCCTAGGTCTAAGTATGAGGGCTTTCCGACTTTGACGAGGAATTGGTCATCTCGTCGTCGGACACACTACGGCTTCATTCTCAACTCCCTAACGCCTCCTTGCAGAGCAGCGCGCCTCCGCTGGCTTTGATACCTCAGCATATCGTACGATGGATTATGCCACACATCCCCTTCCGGGGTAGTGTCACCATCTACAACATATTCTGAGGTAGCAGGATTTGAAATACTCTCACTGTGAAAGGAAGTGTGGTAAAGCCACAATCAGGGCATGTAGGACCAAATTTTAGAATTAGAAGGCTATCGTTGCCATTTTTATGAGCAAACTAAAAAATAAAACTCATGCTCACATGAGTTGACCTTCAAATGACCTTAAAAATGTCCTCCAAAAATATCTCGAACTACGTATTCGAACGCGAAATTTCCCGCTCTTTCCGAATCCGCCGGCAAAAAATTGCATTACTGTCAAAAACAAAAGTTGACCTTCAAATGACCTTGAACCTGATCTGACTACATCAAACAGACACCAGATTCAGATTCAGCGACCTCAAAAACGTATAGGAGTGGTGGTCTAATCGTCTTTCGCACATGGCACTTTTTTTTCCGTGGGGCTGTGTAATTGAAAACATGAATTATATTTATGTGAATATTTATATGAATATAATTTTTATAAATGTATGCTACCACTACCTTTTTTTTTAGTATCTTCTAATTACTTCTATTTCCGGTGCATTATGAATATGTTGCGCCCCAAGTGGAGAGGCACGTTGAGTAGGTTCGGGATCGGTGGGTCGAGAATGCAAAGGCGGAATGATGTAGTTAAATAAATAAATTTAATGCACTTCTTGTGTGAACTTCCCGAGTTCTTATTAACTTAATACAAATTGACGGTCGCGTAAGTTGCTGTCGCAGGACCGGAGGAGCAATAGCCTGTTTGGCGTTCTTTTCTGGTCCTTTTATAATCTATAATTAGGTCATAGGCGGGGGTGTTTAGACAACTGTAAAGTTGTTGCATTTAATGCTGACCTGTCCCCAATATGTTGTAATATATTTTCAAGGCGACGCTTAGCGTAGCACTTGCGCAATCATAATAATGTTGTAGCGCTGTCGAAGCGGTTTCTTACGAAACGTTTCGGCAACGCTAAAAATAATACTAACGATTATAACATTCCTCCCCCCATGGAGCAAGAAAACGGAAGGTCTGGAGCGACGTTTTCGCCTTAAATTACGAACGCTTTTCAATTTATCATTTTTCCCGTTACAATAATAGTTATAATCGTTTTCCTTACTTATGCTTATGTTTTTCGCTTTGTTACAATTTTTTATTTTCCCGTATATAATTGTATTTACAATCGTTTTTTCTTACAACTGTACATGTAGGCTATGTCTGCGTTTTAATATTGGTTTAGGTTGTGTTCTAATATTTCGTTTGTTGCTACGTTCTATTACGATCGGCGAGTTTTTTTCACTTTTAATTTTCTTTATTACAATTATCGCAATTATAATCACTATGACTATGGTTATTCCGCTTGGTGCTGTTGTGTATATAATATTTTTATAATGCAGAAACGAGTTTGAGTTGTTTTCTAAATTTCTATATGTTTGTGTTATTTTGTTACTTAATTCTGCCAACTCGGATGGGTTGTGTATTATTTTATTTGGTTTTACGTGTAGGATTTCGTTTTTGTTTTTTATCGCGTTTATATTTTTCTGTTCTAATGTTATATTATATTCAGGTATGTGCGTTTGTATTAATGTGCTCTTTATGATACCTTGTGCTTGTAAAATCTTATCTTCAATTATTACTCTACATTGATCCTTAATATGTATAATTCCTGTTTTGTTAATTTTTTCATAAAATGTTTTTTCTTTACATTGAATATGGATGGTTTGCTCACTATTGGTGGAATATAACCACGTATTTTTTCGTGTTAATGCTATTACGAAGGTGTGGTTAGCTATAATGTATTTTAAGTGGCAGTTTTTTGTATTTTGTAATGTCGTATACATCTGAATTTCACAAGGTGTTTCTTCGTTAATTCTATATATCGCATTTTGTTGCGAACAAATGTATTGATTATTGATTTTTATACAATGTGTTAATTCGTTTTCTTGTAATAGTAAATATGTGTTTGTTTCTTGGTTAATAGCTACTTGTGTGTATACAATGTTAGTTAAAGCGAAAATATTATCGTGACTGTAAACCGGGAAAGGATGTATATGTACTATTTCGTACGTATTATATGTTATAAGAGGTAAGTATAAAATAGTAAAGATATTTTTATTTTTGTAATACGCGCTAATTGTGAGAAATTTCTTTATTTCCAACCAATTTTCTGTTTTAGGCGTGAATGGAAATCTTGTTCCTTTTGGTAAGTGTATTGCTACTTCTTGTAATTGAGACACGATACTATTTATGGGTGTTAGGCTGATGGGTAAGTTTCCTAACTGTATATTATCTAAATAATTTACTATATCGTTTTGGTCACGTATTAAATCATTAAGTAAAGCGGTAAGTATTGTAAAATGTTCGTCTATATGTTGACGTAATATGATTCCGGTTTCTTCTGTATAAAGCTGTGTAATAGTGTTCCATAATATTTGTTCGTTTGTTTCCAATGTTTGTTCTAAATTATCTAAATGATTGATAGTTGTATTAATAATTTTGAGTTGGTTTGCTATTGCATGTTGTAACGTCTCTTGTTTGTTTTCTATTAAGCTTAATTGTTCGTTTATTATTTTTTCATCGTTCGCATCCATTATTCCAAATAGTGATTTTGTTAAGGATCCTATTCCATCTACTAATCCTCGTTTTATTTCTCTTGGATTTTTATATATGTTGTGCAATCGTTCCGTTATATTTTGTACGCGGTCTAACCCCTTTTTTACAATTTTTTGTGAATTTTCACACAGTTCCCACGTAATGCTTGGTTCTTTTTGTTGGTTACATACCTTTTGTGTATTACTGAGATATTTTTGTATTTGGTTACCTCGAATGTCTATTCCCTGTATATCTATTCTGATTACTATCTTCCATGTAGAGACAACTTGGTGTAATTGTCCTTGAATATCATAATACACTCCAGGAGTATGTGTGAATTTGATGATCTCATACGGTGCCTTTGTCTCTGTTCCTTTTACTCTGAGGTTGGCACTTTTTATCAGTACGAGTGTCCTGGAAATACATTAGGGTTCAGGTGTTGGAATAGATATGATACCCGTTTATATTGTTTGCATGTGTCGTGTTTATGTTGGCGACTGATGCATCTATCAGTGTTGTTTTATTCTTTCACCGAGCACGATGTCGTCTGTCACAGTGTCTTGTACCGTGCGTCCTGAGGTAGTGATTTTATGTGTAGCCTTGTTGGATATGTATATAGTGCTGTTCGTTGTTATTTTATTTAGCGGGAATGTGTCGTTTGTGAGGAACTGGATGATGTTTTTGACGGTTCTGTGCCGTCTCCTTCCTGGAACGTGTCGGGAGGGTTTCACCGTCCTCCACTTGGTCGCGGTCACGGTCGTGCTATGTGGACTCGTGTGGAACCATTTCGGCACATTGGAGCTTTCCGAGCCGTCCTTCAGGACCGACCTTTTTGTGGACGTGGCAAAGGAACTCCTCCGTTCTAGGTAAGTTTTTTAATCTTCTAAGTATAACTTTAATCGGTTCGCGTGCGTACGAAGTGTTCGTCGGCCGCGTTTTATTGTATAGTTTTCGTTAGGGTGTTTTTCAATTATTTCGTATGGCCCTATCCACATTGCATCTAGCTTCTTTGATCTTCCTCTTCGAACTGTCTCGTCATGAAGTAACACCTGGTCTCCTATGTCAAGTACAGCTTTTTTCGTGTTTTTATCATAATATTTTTTACTTTTTATTTTCTCCTCCTTGACGTGCTCCCGGGCAATTTGATTCGTTGCTCGGAGTCGTTGTTTCATCTCCTGTGCATAATCCTCAATGCTGTATGTATTTTTTGGTGATCCTAGTATGGACGATGGTAATGTTGCTTGGTGTCCATATATTAACTCAAACGGAGTGTAATTAGTTGCAGAGTGGGGGGTCGTATTATATGTAAATATAGCATATGGGGTCCACTCATCCCAGTCTGTTTGATCCTGATTTATGTAGTGGCGAAGATATTCTGTGAGTGTTCGATGAGATCTTTCCAGAGCCCCGTTACTCTGTGGGTGGTACGCCGTCGTTTGGATTTTTTCTATTCTCAATAGTTTACATACCGATTTGAAAACTTTACTTAGGAAATTCGTTCCTTGATCCGTTAATATTTTCCCTGGTATTCCATATTCTAATATAATCTTTTCCGTGAATTCTTTTGCGACGGTGGTCGCCTCTTGGTTTGGTATAGGGACCGCTTTACTAAATTTGGTCAAAATGTCCTGGAATGTTAAAAGATATCTGTTTCCATTTCTTGTTATGGTTAGAGGTCCTACTATATCTAATGCACACTTTTCGAAAGGTTCAGTAGGTGTGTCTGTAATAATCATTGGTGCCTTCTTCTGAATGCTTAACTTGTTCTTCTGACACAGTTCACATTTTTTTATATATTGTGCCACGTCTTTTGTTATCCCTTTCCAGTTATGTTTTAGACGTAGTCTATTTAATGTGCGTTGTACTCCTTGGTGTCCTCCTAATGGAGCGTTATGGTATTCATATAGGATTTGATTCTTCTCTTCTTTGGTATAATTTTGCATACCGTGCATGTCTGTGTCTTCTCCCTCTTCTTCCTCTTCTTCCTCTTCTTCTTCTTCTTCTTCTTCTTCTTCCGTTTTAGTCGTTTTAAACGGAGCACTCGTTTGTATTATTGATACCGGGGGGTATCTGCTTAGTGCATCTGCGTTGACATTTATTTTCCCTGATTTGTGGACTATTTTGTAATCGTATTCTTCCAATTTCAATCTCTATCTTATTAATCTAGATCCGGGGTCCGTAACGTTAAATAGCCAAACCAATGGTTTGTGATCTGTAACTATTTTAAATTTTGTCCCATAAATGTAATGCCTAAAATGTTTTACGGCCCATACTATTGCTAGTAGTTCTTTTTCAGTAGTACTATAATTTTGTTCCGCGCGTGATAGTACGCGGCTTGCATAAGCTATCGGATTGTCTTCTCCTATGCGGCCCTGTGATAATATGGCTCCAATTGCATGATCGGATGCGTCAGTTGTCACGACGAATTCCTTTTCAAAATTCGGATATTGTAATACCGGTGTGGTGGTTAGTTTTTCTTTTAACACGTCGAA
>NW_022639527.1:16026-17142 GCF_010583005.1 Odontomachus brunneus | reverse complement strand
TACTATTGCTAGTAGCTCCTTTTCAGTAGTACTATAATTTTGTTCCGCGCGTGATAATACGCGGCTTGCATAAGCTATCGGGTTGTCTTCTCCTATGCGGCCCTGTGATAATATAGCTCCAATTGCATGATCGGATGCATCAGTTGTCACGACGAATTCCTTCTCAAAATTTGGGTATTGTAATACCGGTGTGGTTGTTAGTTTTTCTTTTAACACGTCGAACGCTGTTTGTTGTTGTTGACCCCATTCAAATTTTTCCTCCTTTTTTGTAAGTTTAGTCAAGGGTCGTGCTATTTTTGAAAAATTCTCAATGAATTTTCGGTAATACCCTGCGAGACCTATAAATGACTGGATGTCTTTAGTTTTTTTAGGCCTTGGGAAATTTGTTATGGCCTCTATCTTTTTTGGGTCTGGTAGGATTCCCTTTTCCGAAATTATGTGTCCTAGGTAGGTTACCTCTTTCCTAAGGAACTCACATTTATTTGGTTGAAGTTTTAGGTTACATTGTCGTATTCTGTGTAATATACTGATAAGTTTTTTATTATGATCTTCTAGACTATTTCCATATATTACTATGTCGTCTAGGTATACCAAACATTTTAACCCTTGTAATCCTGTTAGGACAGTGTTCATTAGTCGTTGAAAAGTGGCTGGTGCATTTTTTAATCCGAACGGCATTCTGTTAAACTCGTAATGTCCCGTAGGTGTTGAAAACGCTGTTTTTTGCTTATCTTTTTCTGCCATCTCTATCTGGTGGTATCCTGCTGCGAGGTCCAAGGTAGAGAAATATTTAGCGTTCCCCAATTGATCTAGAATGTCGCTGATATTAGGTAGAGGGAATGAATCTCCTATAGTTAAATCATTTAACTTCCGAAAATCGACTACGATCCTTAGTTTCGTTTCTCCTGAGGCATCCGTTTTTTTTGGTACTACTAATAACGGTGCATTCCACTGGCTGTTGCTAGCTCTTATTATTTTATTGTCAAGCATTTCTCGTATTTGCTTGTCTACCTCTTTCTTGTGCTTTTCCGGAAGACGATATGGTCGCACGTTCACCGGCGCGGCGTCACTTCGCGTGGTGATTTGATGCTTTACCACCGCGGTATGCGTGAGGCT
>NW_022639527.1:14586-16016 GCF_010583005.1 Odontomachus brunneus | reverse complement strand
GTGATAGTCACTGGCCGCGAGGGTCTACGGTAGTCACGCGCGGTGTCCCGTGTCTCGGTCGGCTTCCCGTGTATGTACCAGCAGCTATCGCGAGTGTGTCCGTTTTTCTTGCATCGTGTGCACCATGTGTCGGTTGCATTCACGCGAGAGGTTACTGCTGGTTTAGGCAGAACGAACCGATTTCCATATCGACTGCTACGGCATTCGCGTCCCTGATGCCCTAATTTTCCGCACTTTTGGCATTGTATTATGGGAACATCTCGTTTAGTGTTCGCGAGAGATCCTCGGTTATACCGATTTATTTCGTAGGTGCGTGCAGGAATCTCCAGGGTTCCTTTAATTCTTTCTTCTTCAATTGCCCCTGCTATTGCCTCGGCTAAAGTCGCGGGTGCACGGGACCGGACTATTGTTTGTAGCCTGTCGTTTAGTCCTAGTTGATAGTTGATTAGGGCTAACGATTTCAAGAAAAAATGAATGCCAAGTTTCTGCGTGGGGGAGTAGAGATCCCCTTCCGTTCCGGCCTCGAATAGATCCGTGGTTAAAGATTCTACACGGTTTCCGTAATCTTCTCCAGGTTTTTGATGCAAATTATTAAAGTCTCGAAGTAGTCGAGTTATTGATTTCTTTTTCATGAAACATCTTTCTAACACACCCCTTAGGACAGCAAAAGTGTGAATGTTTCGGTTTTTTACCTCTGTTAGGGCGATTCCCTTTAGCTTGGTGCAGATTACTGCTCGAATTAATGTAGATTCGTCAGCAGGATGTATTAGCTCAAACGCGTATTCACACGCCGTTAGGAATTCTATTAATTTATCATCCTGCGTGCCATTAAATATGGGGATCTGATCTCGCGCTTCCCTGATGCGTCGGGATCGATCCTCGCTAAGCGGGGGTAACCCGTCTGGAAATTGGTCACTGTGACCTTGTCCTCGTCTGTCTGGAGGGTATCGTTCAGTATCTACGTTAATGTTTCTTACATTTTGCGGGTCGTCTATGCGAGAGTTAGTTAGTAAGGCTGCATTCGTATATATAGTATCGCGCAAGTCCTCTATACGCGCTAATAACTGCTCATTAGCATTATTGTATACGTCAACGTCGCGTCGAATTCTGCTGAGTCCTGGTTGAGGATCGTTTACTTCGCTCAACGGCTCTTCTCGTAGTTGAGCCCCGCGGGGGCGAGAGATTTCCTGATCTCTTCCGTTCTCCGCCGCGTGTAGGGTTTCGTCGCGTTGCCCGGTGGCCATTTCGTCAAATGGATCGAATACACTACTATCGTAAGAAGTTAAGGAGAAATCTCCTCTTTGCGAGACGTCGCTAACGGTACCGTGTGAGGGTAAATATGCGCGGCGTCTTGTAATTTGCACGTCCGGTAGTAAGCTATGGTCTATTTCTCCGAAAGGGAATTCACGTTCGGCGATTACGTGCTCTGG
>NW_022639527.1:14250-14576 GCF_010583005.1 Odontomachus brunneus | reverse complement strand
AGCGTATCCATGAATTATAGTATCAATGACTAATTTAATTGTTCTGGTGCAGAAATATATTCCAATTAATCCTGCACTGGCATTTCCAAAGATTATGAATGTTCCCCAAATTTTCTTTCATGTGTTTTTGATAATTTTTTCTATAGATGATTCATCCAGAAGATGTGAAAGCGATATTCCTTGTTGCTCAGTTGGTTTGCCTTTAACTCTTCGTGCCATGGTATTAAATATTCCATTCTTCTCGGCTGGGAACATAATGTATTCTCTTAAATTTTTTAAATCTTTATTATTATAAATCCCGCTTGTTGCCAAAGAGCCAGGATTTT
>NW_022639527.1:7148-14240 GCF_010583005.1 Odontomachus brunneus | reverse complement strand
ACTCGACATTCACGCTTTTACGTGTTCGCTCGAATAAACTTAATCGCTTAGATTACAATAGTGTCTCGACTTACAATAACGTTGTCACGGCTCTTCTGTAGCTGATCGTGTTTTGGTTGAGTCGGCAAGTCGTTGCTCGTTACTGGGTCAATGGCGTTGGGCGGGTCGCGGTCGCCGCTGGTGCAGTCGCCTTAGGCTCCGGTGTCGCTGACAACGTAGTATCGTAGGCCGTAGCTCCGACGGTCGACTTGATTACGCTGCTGCTCGTCTTCCACCGTTTACCGCTGTCCTCTGCCGTCTCCGTTAGCCTTGTGGTCCCAGGGTGTTGTCTTGGAGGGCTCTCAATGACTTTTTAGCTCTCTCCAAATGTTTCTTTTTTTGCTCTCTCTCTCTCTCTCTCCTTTTTTTTTTTTGTGTATGTGTGGTCCTTGTTAGTCGTCTTCGGGTCTCGTAATGAATTTTTCGAGCTCCCCTTATTGTTTCCTTTTTTGCTTCCTTGAGCCTTCCCGTCTAAGTATGTTGACGAGGTAATTTTTTCTTCGTGCTTGCGATATCTGGTAACTCTTGTCTAGTAACGTATCTCCCACGTCACTGGTTAGTTCCGACTGTATCGTCTTTTTTTTTTTGTTTTTTACATCACTTTTCTAACCCGTAGTTTCTCTTTACAGGTAGCACCTAGGCCCCGGCGGACACCGATCCCATCGCTGCCACCAATTTGTTGCGCCCCAAGTGGAGAGGCACGTTGAGTAGGTTCGGGATCGGTGGGTCGAGAATGCAAAGGCGGAATGATGTAGTTAAATAAATAAATTTAATGCACTTCTTGTGTGAACTTCCCGAGTTCTTATTAACTTAATACAAATTGACGGTCGCGTAAGTTGCTGTCGCAGGACCGGAGGAGCAATAGCCTGTTTGGCGTTCTTCTCTGGTCCTTTTATAATCTATAATTAGGTCATAGGCGGGGGTGTTTAGACAACTGTAAAGTTGTTGTATTTAATGCTGACCTGTCCCCAATATGTTGTAATATATTTTCAAGGCGACGCTTAGCGTAGCACTTGCGCAATCATAATAATGTTGTAGCGCTGTCGAAGCGGTTTCTTACGAAACGTTTCGGCAACGCTAAAAATAATACTAACGATTATAACAAATACGTTCTGGATCTTGTAAAAATTCTTCTATGCAGTCGGTACAATTGCGCGCCGCCTCTTTTCTTTTGAATAAAAGTTTTTTACATTGATTGCAACTGAGAGTTATGCCTGGGTGTAATTCTCGGACCAGACATAATAAATGTTTATTTTCTAAAATAGTGTATTCTTCTGGTTGCCCCACGTTGTGCCAGCATAGTTCGCACAGCTTTATTTTTTGACCCGTCCAATCTGCCGGTTTGATGTAAATTGTTTCTTCTGAGTTTACTGCTTCCATACATACGCTTGCTATGAGGGACGCGTATATCTCAAAATGATCGATCGGTCTCACTCCATCGATCGGTCCACAAAATTCCTGGAAGTCCTTATTTTCTTTTTCTTGTGGTAATTTCATTTCTATATAATAATAGACAAAATATTATATAAAATAACGGATAAGATATTAAAATAATCTTGGTATGGATTTGGTACTTCATTGCGAGTATTTTGTTGTATATTTGAAATTGTTAGTGTTTGTATTGGTTTATGTTGTGTCTTGAGTTTGTTGTCTAGTTAGTATTTCTTTATGTTTTGTTGCTGGTGCAGTAGTTGGTCCAGGATTTTCTTCATTTCTTCTTTCTTCTTATGGTGTTGCTCCTTTTCCAAGATGTATCAGTAAATTTGTTACTGAGACCCAAAGTCCAATTAAATGAATTGACCAGCCATAAATTGAATGAATAGCGTATCCGTGAATTATAGTATCAATGACTAATTTAATTGTTCTGGTGCAGAAATATATTCCAATTAATCCTGCACTGGCATTTCCAAAGATTATGAATGTTCCCCAAATTTTCTTTCATGTGTTTTTGATAATTTTTTCTATAGATGATTCATCCAGAAGATGTGAAAGCGATATTCCTTGTTGCTCAGTTGGTTTGCCTTTAACTCTTCGTGCCATGGTATTAAATATTCCATTCTTCTCGGCTGGGAACATAATGTATTCTCTTAAATTTTTTAAATCTTTATTATTATAAATCCCGCTTGTTGCCAAAGAGCCAGGATTTTCATATTCCCATGTTGGCTGGGTCATTGGCTTAATCTTCATTGGTGGCATGCCTAATTCCGGTGTTGGAGAAATTTTGTACCATGTATCAGACCTTTAGATAATACATAGTTGGTATTATTTTGTTGCATGTTGTTTGTGTCCTTGTTTTTAATAAAACATGTGTTCGTGGAGCCAAAAAGTAAGTTTCATTTCCTTTGTATACAGGTAATTGATTGTAACATTTTTCAATATATCGTATTGTTACTTCCACTGGAATACATTTAATTATATATACGACTTCTCCAGGAATTGTTGCCATATATCCTGATCCTTTCATGAACTGATAAGCGAATTCATCTGGTGAGTGTACAGCGATGCTTAGTGCATTTTTAATAACTTGTTGTTCAAGGTTGCATCGTTGCTGAAGTATGTCTCTGTATAAATATTTCATTTGTGTTTGAATGTGTTTTTCCACATAAATAAATTTTGAATTGATGTAATCAAATATGTCTATGTTTTCAATTGCTTTTTTATTTTGTTGTGTAAATGATTTTCCTCTTTTTGTTTCTAGTATTAATAGTTTAGGATGTTCTGTCTTGATTAGAGAATATCCGCAAAGAAATTCCTCTCCTGTTTTAGTAAGAGCAAAAGTTATATCTTCTGTTGATAATGAATATACAATTATTAATTTTTCATTTACGGTATCCGTTATTTTATCTGCGTATCCTTCGAATAATACATCATAATGGTTAAATTTACAATTATCATTTGATATGCTTTCCCAATAAGTGCTTTTTCCTTCGATCCAGACTGTCCATTTTGTCGGTGCGCACAAACCATGCCTGAACCGCAGCGAAGAAGTTGCGCGCATCCTCATGTTTGCCACCCATTCGGTGGCGTCGATAGGATGGGAGCGGGGGGGAGCATAAATCAAACGTCTTAGGTGACGATGTAAATATATGATTTATTTGGTACGCAGAGTTACAGCTCTTCCTATACTGACGTTTTCTATCGACACAATCTTCGGCTTTTTCTTCTGGAAAAAAGACATATCATACGTCACAATATATATCGGCGCATGAACAGATGGGCTTTTTCGTACGCCCGTTTATCTTAGCATTTACGAACATACAGTCTTTGAAATCTTCATATTGTATGACGAGCTTGAGCTCGGATTTTAGAGAATACACGTTTTCGGCCAATTGTCGTTCGCGAGAAATGAGATCGGCTGCCTTGACATGATCCGTTTTGCGTACTTCGCCGACATTTATGTACTCGGTGCCGCCGTTGCATTTCAACAGACGCAACTGATACCACCAGCCACTCGTCGTGCACTTACGTAACGCGTATGCCTCCGCTACGGTGGTAAGAATACGCGGTACATGTCGAATCGATTTATCGCCCAACGCGAACGCAATGACATCGCCCCCCCGATCGGTACTCGTGCAAAACGGTTGCGCCGCCGTGCCAATGAGCCATGACTTTAACGAATACACCTCGCTCAAGAATTTCTCGACATCTGCGCCGTTGGAACATTCTGTCACGGCTAATACAATCGCTTCTCGTTCTTCGCAATCGAGCGCAATGTTACACTCGAACGAAGCGTAACGTTCACGCGCTGACTTTTCCCACCTTTCTACGAGTCGCGAGCACTGCTGCGAGCGCCGATTGGCCTTCGTGAAAACAGACAGAGAGCCGTCGCTCTGCGCTACTAACGTGTAAAAAGATGCTTTCTTTACAAATGTCGTATAGTAATCGCAATCTAAGGTGAAATGCGCTTGAAGGGCCGTAGGTACCAGGACTTGTACGGATCGAAGGTGTTTCTTTAGAGTTATTGTGTCATTTACCTTAACCGGTGTAGCAAATTGTTGTTCGTACATTCGCGACGACGACAGATTGTCAGCGGCGTCTGCTGCATCTTGCGACGTACTGTCGTCGTACTTCCAGTCGGGGGGTAATTCCAATCCAGTGGCATCCACAGGCGGTACGATACTGCTAACCGCCAATTCGGTCTCGTCCACGACGACCTCCTCAGCCGGAGCAGCTGGCGGCAACGCTTGTACCTTTTCGCCGTCTACGTGCTCGTACTCTTCCTCCTCGTCGTCATAGTCGTCATCATCAGCAGCAGCATCCGACTGGTCATCGTAGTCGTCACCGTCGTAGTCCTCGGCGGCAGAGGCAGCAAGCACAGTCATCGACTTGGTGGCCACAGGTGTCACCCCAAATGCAGCACGGAAAGAAGTTGATCCATCATTGCTGGAAGTTGGTTTAGACTCTATTACCGGCACTTTATCGATCGGCGTGAAAGATTTGTCACCACTCGCACTCGGCGGTAACGGCTTCGATGACTGTGGTGCTTGCGATTTCACGAGCCGCACCGCACTCAGCGGCTGCTGCGGCGACTGTGCTTTCGGCGGCTGTGCTTTCGGCGGCTGTGCTTTCGGCGGCTGTGCTCTCGGCGGCGATATCGCTTGGTGCAACCTCATGTCTGTGAGTTGTTGCATCAACAAAGGAGGTGTGCTCGGTATTTGTGCAGGCTGCGGTACGTGAGGTGAATGCACTGGCACCTGTGCACTGTGCGACGGCACGCGCTGCACGTACGGTAATGCTTTCTTGATTGGTTTTATCCTTTTCGATTTGTTGGGAGAAACAGACACAAATCCCACTTGTGACAAAGATGATTGTACAGAGCGGCGCCATTTACGTGATATCGGAGTTCGAGTTCGCGTATCCTCCTTTTCGGAATTCTCCGCGTCCAAATTGACACTTTTCCTCCCACGCTTCAAACATACGATTGGATCCATCATCTGTGAACTAGGCGCCCGTTTCAGCGACATCGAGCAACCTCCTCCTTCTTCGTTCATTTGCTCGGAATATACGAACGTTCTCTCGCAGTTGCAACTGCAATTCCAGTGCAATATTTTCCTTGATCTGTCGAGCCTTTTCCTCCATTTCCGCCTGTAGCCGAAGCCGGCGATGTGCTCGTTGCTCTTGCTCTTCTTTTTTTTGCAAAAGCGATAAGGCTCTGAGTGCAGAGCGTTGCACTTGATCGCTCCAGTGTGAAAACAGTTTGCACAGTTGATCCGCCAGCATGTTAATCTTTCGGCGCATTGATCTCTCCACTAGAACCGATGCAAAGAATTCGTCCGACAAGTATTTCAAGTACTCTCGCTGCAAGGTCTCCGCATTGTTCCAGCTCCAGCTCGACAGTGACTTCTCTAACGTTACCACCTCATCGAAGCAAAACTCCATAGCTGCGCGACGTCGTAGCGTCAGGTGACACGACGAACCACATCCAGCCTGACGGGCAGCAAGGAAACAAATGTGCTATCGCCGTCGGTGCCGAATTATATACCCTGCAGTTACTCGAAACTATCCGCACCGTCACTGTGTTATCAGTTATGAGGGTCACTACTTGACAAATACTCTATTCATATTCCGTCACATCAGGTGCCGTATCATACCTGATTAGCTGGAAGATAAGCAATAATCTAATTTCGCCGAAGTAATCCGTCCTTCATCAACGCGAGAACAATGACTCTTGTTTTGAACTGATATCGACATGGCACTTGAACCGATTGACTTATCAGTCGCGATGAATTTGATCGTCTGCGATATCAGATTTTGGCGCGACAACACTTGTGTCACTAATTGGCGTGTGCACCGTTTGTGCTTGGCGCGTGGTGTTCCCGAATTTTTAAGAACGGCACAGTCACCATGACGGCCACCCAACTTAATCAATTAGAGTACTATCAGACCGGCTGCGGAAGCGGCTGTATCTTTCCGTATTATGATTCGTATGCTCGGCGCCGAAATTCCTTTGCTAATTGGCCACACGCGTCGCATCCTGCGACCTCGAGGTCGCTATCTCCGGCCGAAGATGAACTGGCCTCTGTTGTCGGCAGAGGAGAGCGCGACGACAGATTGCGACCACCAGACGATAGACTACGACCGCCAGACGACATTAAAAACATAATGAGAACGTACGAATTAGCGGCCTGTGGATTCTTTTACAGCGGCTTGGGTGACATAACAGTTTGCTTCAAATGCGGTCTGGCGATCGGCGAATGGCCGTTGCACGACTCGCAGCTCTCTGTGACACGCGATCACGCTGCCTGGAATCGCACGTGCATGATGACCGCGGCACCCTCGCTGCCGCCGTACGTTCGGCGTACAAAACTAGCATCGCGAGGCACGTTGTCGGGGGTGGGAGACTTCGGGCCAAACATCCGCATAAAATTGCTGGACGTATCCCGCGCGCTCGATCGTGAGTTTCAGGCATACCGGATGATGGTGAAGATCGTTGGTCGTATCACTGACTCATATCAGAGCGCGGTGTCGCGCTGGGAACAAGCGCATACCGCGTGGGAGTGTCTTCTTTACTCCGGCGGCGATACGATACAGCGTTTCACACTAATGGAGAGTGTCTGGCGTGCTTTAGACTTGTTGCATCATCGCAAACGTGCCGACAGCAGCGACGTGGTAGTGGAGACGACGACGACGGCGACGACCGATGCTTCTTCTTCCTATAAAGACGAAAACGCGGCTCACGAATGCTGCATTTGTTACGGCGCGCGAAACGCATTACTGCTGCCCTGCCGACACTTCGTCACGTGCGCGATCTGCGCAAGTCGACTGGACACTTGTCCCCTGTGCCGCTCAATCATCTGGTGTGTGGTGCAGGCAAGGCTGTAGGACTCTTGCGCAGCGCTCGATAGGATGGCCGAGTTATCCTCCAGCCGGGAAGGATGGCCCAACAAGCGATCCTATTCGCTCGAGAGCAGACCACCTAAACGAGTACGCAGAAGTGGCGGCCGCTGGCAACGGCGCGTTCGCAAGCAAGTAGGTATTATATAGGGGTTCTAACCCATGGTCCTCCGAGGGGGGGGTGAGGGGCGGGGGGTACCGCGGGCGAGGGGGGTATGA
>NW_022639527.1:3168-3580 GCF_010583005.1 Odontomachus brunneus | reverse complement strand
GAGCGACGCATCGTCGAGCCCACATTAGCATCGTTGGAGGAATTCCAGGAACGCGATAGCGGGTGGGCATTATCGCGAATACTCAATCTTACAATCAATGTGAACAAATACAATCCGTTGCACGCGGGATGTCACTTTGAGTTACCGCGTGTGATACAACTGAAACGGGCTGTGATCAATGTCAAATCTCCGGACAATGCATGTTTCGCGTGGGCAATAGTTGCGGCTCTGTATCCAGCCGAAAGAGTAGGTATAGTAGGCGGGTTCTAACTCAGGTCCTCCCAGGGGGGGTGAGGGGCAAGGGGGTACCGCGGGCGAGGGGGGTATGACGTCACGGGGGGGATATAACGTCACCGTGGGGGAGGGGGTTATCAGCAGTCGGTAATGGGGGGGGGCATACCGATGTTACCGG
>NW_022639527.1:2535-2988 GCF_010583005.1 Odontomachus brunneus | reverse complement strand
TAATTTATTACCGATATTATATACCAACATTTAATTTTTTTACCAACATATATATTCTTTACATAATTTTTAGTGTAATCTTTACATAATATTGATGATCGGTAATTACCGATATAATTTTTTCTATCTGCTTTCGATAGATCATTTTACCGATCTGCGGCGGTTTTCGCGGCGGTTTCCGCGGCGGATTTTGCAGCGGTTTTCGCGGAGGATTTTGCGGCGGTTTTCGCGGCGGATTTTGCGGCGGTTTTTTGCGGCGGATTTTGCGGCGGTTTCCGCGCCGCCCGCGCCGGCAGCGCATTTCGCAGCGTGATTTTTTAGTCACAGCTGCAAACTCTAATATTCTGCAAACGTATGCATTCAACAATTAGATGCGCAAGAAAAAGAATGTGACACATGATATTCTTATTACTAATGAGCACGTACACTGTGCCTCCGCGACAAGATTTTGCA
>NW_022639527.1:1871-2525 GCF_010583005.1 Odontomachus brunneus | reverse complement strand
AATGAGCACGTACATTGTGCCCCCGCGACAAGATTTTGCGTGTTATACATCATGGATAATATGTTATGTAAAAACGGGTAAAGAAACGTTAAAGAAACGGTAAAGAACGGTAATTATTTCAATGGTACAGTCCATAAATATTCATGTAAGATCTCTCTCTTATGCATCACAATGTAGCATTTTTGTGCTCACACATCAAGTTGTGGTCAACAGTAAGATTTCTGTCTCTCTCTTATGCGTCACAATGTAGCATTTTACAGCACATCAGAGTGCTGAATAACTTTAACTTTCAAAATTTCTATATAAAAATTCCGGCAGGTGGTGGCAAGTTTACACGTATAGTGTTGTTCTATGACATACATTTCTACGATAATTCGTGCAATGATGATATGTCAATTTTAAAGATAGAGCGACACGATAAACGCGAACTCTGTATGTATTATCGAAACAGTTTGAACCGGCCAAAATTAGATGAAAACGTTTTGAACTGGCGACCAAAGATGGGTGATATCATTTTGGACATACGACTATGTCAAGGGTGTAGAGAGAGGAGAATAATGGTAAGAAAGCACAAATAATTTCACATAAAATTTTTAATTTTTCTGTGTATATAAAACAATTAAAATTAATTTTATATTTGATTTCAGAACATAT
>NW_022639527.1:771-1861 GCF_010583005.1 Odontomachus brunneus | reverse complement strand
ATAAGAGAGCACACAATATTTATTGCAATAATTTCACGTAAAATTTACTAATATAATCGATAAATGTAACATTATAATAAAAAGTAAAATATTATAATAAAATTTATTATACATATCAAAGGTCACGTAAAGAAACGGTAAATAACGGGAGTGAAACAGCAAAGAAACGGGAGTGAAACAGTAAAGAAACGGTAAAGAAACAGTAATGAAACGGTAAGAAACGGTAATGAAACGGTAAAGAAACGGTAAATAACGGGAGTGAAACAATAAAGAAACGGTAATGAAACGGTAACGTAAACGGTAAAAACGGTAAAAAACGGTAAAGAACGATAAAAAACGGTAAAAAACGGTAAAGAAACGGTAAAGAAACGGTAAAGAAACGGTAATGAAACGATAAGAAACGGTAATGAAACGGTAAAGAAACGGTAATGTGCTGATACATCAATGTGAGGATGCGGTTGACTGCATGTGCGACATATGATGTTACTATTACGTTAGGCTATGCTGATTTTGCACATTTGCCACCCTCTCCTAACGAGACATATTTGTTACAAAGAGATAGCGATGGACCATATAAAAGTCACCCAGGAGTCACCAGCAAACAGTTCAAGTTTGAATTGCGACAATGTTCTACACAGTAGAATACCGCAGACCCGTATATGGGGAGGAAGAGGAGTTTTTGTTACAACAAAGCCCCCCTTGTAAGTTTTTTAATAGATTGTATAATAATCCAGGTTTTCAAATTTTTAAATAATAATTAATTCAATTTTAGCAATGTTCGAGGAAGACCACATAAACGCGGAGCGGTGGTTGGGATAAATTATACGTAAGTTTACATCCAAAATTCATGTTTCTGTATAGAACATAAACCCTAAAATTAATCTTTAAATAAAAATCTTTGATTTTAGAAGGTGTATATGAATCAACCGACAGCGATGAGGATGACGAGGTAGAAGTACAATTGGCCAATGGTAAAAGAGAGCAGACAACATGTTTTACAATTTCATCAAATTTTCGATTTTTTCTGTGCAGAAAAGCGTTAAAATTAATTTTTAAATTTGATTTCAGAAAATATAGAAGTCATCGATAT
>NW_022639527.1:0-761 GCF_010583005.1 Odontomachus brunneus | reverse complement strand
GAGGAAGACCACATAAACGCGGAGCGGTGGTTGGGATAAATTATACGTAAGTTTACATCTAAAATTCATGTTTCTGTATAGAACATAAACCCTAAAATTAATCTTTAAATAAAAATCTTTGATTTTAGAAGGTGTATATGAATCAACCGATAGCGATGAGGATGACGAGGTAGAAGTACAATTGGCCAATGGTAAAAGAGAGCAGACAACATGTTTTACAATTTCATCAAATTTTCGATTTTTTCTGTGCAGAAAAGCGTTAAAATTAATTTTTAAATTTGATTTCAGAAAATATAGAAGTCATCGATATCACCGAATCTGATGAAGAGGATAACGACATTGATATCACCGACTCTGATGAGGAGGAGGATAATATAGAAGTAATTGATATCGCCGACAGCGAAGAGGAAGACATAATTATAATAAATTAAACTAGCATAATAATTATAAATAAAATTATAATAACAATTACTATTATTATGTATTATTATGTATTATTATGTATTATTAAGTATTATAAAATAAACGATGTACAATGTTATAATTAATAATCAAAATTTATCCTCCCCCCCAAAATCCATACTATTACAATACATTTATACCAGTAAAAACCAGTAAATGACAGTAAAAAGAACGGTTACCGTAACAAACAGGCAGAAGAAAATGTTAAAAAAAGCTACCGAAACGTTAACGGCAAAAAAAAAACAACAAAGTGTCGTGCCCGTGTTGCCGGGACACGAAGGAAAGTTCGAGATCGGTGA
>NW_022639526.1:1723189-1734384 GCF_010583005.1 Odontomachus brunneus | reverse complement strand
ATTAAATACAAAAAAACAGACTTTCAAAAAAAGGTGTGCTAAGTTCTCGAAGCGCACATATGCAAGATTACGTACCTCGGCTGTGATTACGCAAAACATCGCATGACAATCATCTACCATTTGTACCAGCTTCTTAACGTACGACATTCGAAATTAAAACGGTGGAACGAGTCTACCATAGAAACGTAACACGGTCATCTAATGTATTCATACGCCGTACCGCGCCACGCTACGCCGCGTCTAAGTATCCTTACGCCGAACTATTTTTCAGTATCTTTTTTATTAATATACTAATTAAGGAACATTCGCTGCGAGTGATTCTACTCATAGAGAAATTATTCAAAGAAGCAAAAACAATATGAGAAAGCAGTAACACGACACTGTAATACGTTTATGTCTAAAATCAAGTGCAGTTATAAAGTGGTAATAACTTCATCTCTCTCATTCTCTTACTTTCTCTCTCACTCATTCCCTCACTCACTCACTCTCTTTCTCTCTCACACATACATACTTTACGTAAAAAGAGGAAAGCAAGACATTACTAATTATATATCTGATTTGATGCAAAAGTCTGACTATCGCATCAACGAGATGATATGTCGCATAGTACTTCGTATTCGAACCTTGCACTCGACGTTTCTGCACTGTTCATCCTCGGCTCGTTACCTGCAATGATTAACACGATGATAGATTCGATAACAGATTCCTTGTCCAATACAACACCCAAGCATACTCATTGCAGGCATAATTACCTCAGCTACGAGCATCGCACGACAATATCCGCCGTTTGTATCAATCTCTTAAATTAAAAATTGTAAACATGGAAGAGCGACTCCACAATAGAAACGTAATGCGACCGCCGCGCCGCGCCGCGCCTAATCATATATTTATAATTATCTTAAGTTCAGATAATCCGTAGCCAATGAGACGATACATACAGTATCTTGCTTTTATGCAATGCACTTGCTCATCGACCATATCGTATTATTTACTGTGATTCAATACCGAGAGCGTCGTGCGGACCTCGAATTAATTAAGCTGTGTGATCAGTTAACACGGGAGTATTGCTCGGATTTGCGGTTGCTATATCTTGTGCCGCAAGACGGTACACGTATGTTTACCAATACAAAATGCATCGCACAGTTGATACATACATCGAGTGACGTAGTATATCGCGCATGCGCGCGCCAAAATAAGTCAAGATATTGAAATAGCGGGAAATCGTCGCGGGACGTTCTACGTGCTTCGTTCTACGTCGCCAAAGTGAGTAATCGTGTGTAAAATAAGCAAGCGGAAAGCCATATTGAGCGACAAATGGCATTATGTAGCGTTAATCAATGTGTACGCTTCTGATTATCTATATAGATTCCCTGACCGATGTAATTATGGAGACGTATGCTTGGTTCAACGACGAAATTCGGCAAGACGCGTCGACGTTCCATCGATCGGTAAGAAAACTCATTCATTACTCGTCTGACCACCGATTAACCAATTGTTGGTTGCTTTACAGTGATTTAACGATGTTTCTTGACAACGACTCATCTTCCGTACGGCCGGCGCGTTGGGCTACACATTTATATTACTAAGGTTAGTCACGATTTTCACCTGTGCATGTAAGTAGGCATGTATTTAAAACTCGTACTCAGTAGTACGCAAAAAAGAACGCAAACAGAGATCCATAATGAAAATGAATCCATAATGAGAATAAATCAGTCACATTATCGAAAACGTGAGACTACTAGAGTTGAAACTCAGGTGCAGTTAATTTTTTAGAAATTAATTTTTTCGACGTTTATAACTAAAGTTTTAATAAAATTTTAACATTTTCTACGCCTCAACTCACTTAGGTTTTCCAATTGTTTGCGTTATACCTCATAAATATGCAATATTATTTAATTATTTGATTAATTTATTATTTAATTGTCATGATATAATATATAAAACAGAAAAGTGAATGAGTTTTGGTCTAGTAAATGCTTTATTAGACTTTATTGAATCTTAGTATATACATTGTTCTGGATATTTTATACAAAACACAACAATAGGAGATAATATTAATTCTATGCAATTGATATTCAACATTCCATACTCGTTAAGTGTAACAAATCAATTTTAATGCTAATAGAATGAATTGAAAGTTTCAAATTCTCTCTAATTCAAAATGAACAAGTCAATTGCAGTCAAGCATTATCAAAAATGTAAAATTATGAGAGTTGAAACTCTCAAGTTGAGAATAATTTCTTCAGCAAATCTGTATAACCTGTATAACAAAGTTTCAATAAAGTTTTAACATTTCCTACGCCTAAATTCACTAGTTTTGTTTAATCGTTCTCATTACACCTGGATATGAGTATACAGTATTATTTTAATTATTCGGTTAATTTATTATTTTGACAAATTCAAGTGTCATCATATAATATTATATGAAACAGAAAGACCAATGAGCTTTAGTCTAGTAAATGTTTTATTAAGCTTTATTGAATCTTAGTATATATCGTTCTGATACAACGGTAGGTAATTTATACAACGGCAGGTAATATTAATTCCATGTAAATTGACATTTATCGTTCTATAATCATTAAATGCACTGAATTTTAATGCTAATAATATGAATTTCATGTTTCACATTCTCTCTAAAGCATCCTCTGAATTTGATAAATAAAATGTATTCTAACCAACCCTAATCGTGTAAAGTTTATTAGAAAAATATGTGATTATTATTTATATAAATATTTAATTGTCAGTCATTAGAATGGAAACACTAAAGAACAGTTATTTCTTGTCAGCAAGCAAATCTAAGTTTCGATATACAACAGTAATATTTTAATTTTATATCTTAGAGAGGATGTGTTAGATAGAATTCTTTGATTATGCTATAAATAATCCACAACGTTAATGTGTCGTGATTACCATGCGTAACGTCATTATATTATGGCGATATCCAATTATGACTGATCGCGATTTTGGGCATCGAAATGAACCATTTTATTAATTTATATTTCATGACGACTTGTACATTTTACTACTTTTAATATAAATAATACAAATAACATACTTAATATGCCCAAGTTACAAGCAGTAAAATGCATTTGCATTGTAGGATGAAACATAGCATTACGCTTTCGCGTGTCTCGTTACTAATTAACAAACCGCCGCTCGATAATGATAGATTAACCGCGATATGACAATACAATGGATGTCATTCGATGTTAGGAACGATAAATAAGTTTCAGTCAAGTTTGCAAGAAAATATAGTCGCAGATTTGCTGCTGAAAAAAAGTTATTCAAGCTATGAAAAATGAAGTCTTAATATTTCTTTTTAAAAGGCCATTGGACTCCACACACGATTTCATGTAGAATTGCTAACGTTTCACGTATAGTTGTTCATGTGCAACGATATTATACTTATATCGGTCTGTAAAATGCTCAATAGATTAATCCTTTCAGGTGCTAATTGATTAAAAGCATGTTTTTCTTTTTACTTATCTTGATTGTTCGTTTAGCTTCTGTCTGTACGATCATATAGGATTAAAAAACTTCACGCGATCGCGTTTTTATAAACTAACAAGTTTTTGTTACAACATTCCATGCAGTTAGAAGTAATGTGTTTTATTGGATTCAGGAAAGATACGCATAAACATGAATGGGACTGGAAACATGTGGGAGACGCGTAAAGAAAGTATTAAAGATAAATCGTGGACAACTTGATTTTAATTTGGTCGTTTCTTGAGTTTGATTTTTCTTTACGTATTTATGTCAAATTAAGCCGAATTTTATTCAAAATTATTGAATCATTATCATTTCGTTTCATGATAATTAATACAATTAAAATTATCACGCGGAAGATATAATTAGTTAAGCTATCGGATTTCAACAATCAATTTAGAGTATTGTGTGTAACATGAATTATAATAATAGGGTAATGAAGATATACTATACAGTATAAATAATTACAAATTAGCATTTAATTTAATTTAATTCATCGGGATTTTAAGATGCGTGCATAAATTATTGCTGGAAATAGATAATGAATAATAAATTAGCACGTAAAATACGCGAAGTAAATCACGAATCGTGCCGTTTCATAAATGGAAGAAATTCCGTTACAGTAAATTTTTGTTCAGATTTTTTATTATCGCCTATTTATATCAAATGTATAGATAGATGTATAGATATTCTTCAGAGTCACACATATATTCTTAAATTCAGTACGACAGTTTTCAAGAAAAAGTTTGACTTTTTGAAAGCGTTTTTTTAATTGTGAAAAGAATCTAATCAAAAACTATCGATTCCGCGTTGCGAAACAAGAAGGGTTATTGAAGGGTTATTTAAAGAAAACGATATTTACAAAATTTGTATTTCATTCAAAGATCGGTATGCATAATTGTAAATTATTTATAATCTTTGATCAAGAACATAATTAATTACAAATTCATATTCATAGATAATTATACGACTATGTAGATTAATATTTTTTTCTTGCGTGAAATAAATACAAATAAATACAGGTCGATAAATAATCGGAGATTCATGAAACCGTAACCACGTCAATTTATAACTTATTAAATGATGACATACTAGGAATACTGGTCTAAATTTCAACTTGGGTATCTCTGTATTCCCGGTGAATTCATCAGACGTCAATTGAAATCGGAAACCTCTATAATGAATGAATTTATACACCTGATAACATATCATGTATCGCTGCCCGTATCCCGACATTCTGCGTCTTCCGTCCAAGCTTTCAGATTCAGCATCCTGGGCTTTTGATTACTCCGTCATCCCGGATATTCATTCACACAGCATTGACACGGGCGTAAATACGATTCGATCGGAGAAACACGTGTTAATTAGCGCGGTGCCAACGCGGTTAATTACATCAAGAGTCCACAGAATATTCTAATGACCCGAACAATGCTGACGCATTGATATGCGTACACCGCGGTATGTACATTGCTCGCCAGCTCGGAACGTATGGTGTAAACATCCGGATAAGCGCACAACACACGATAGTTCTTCCTTGAAGGTTCGTAATATTTCGGGAGTGTTGACTGTTGTCATCTCTCGAGCTTTCGACAATAAGGCGATGACGGTTGGTAATCGACGTTAGACGACTTAGTCCTTTTGTTTACATCTCATTGTTTTCACACTCTCGTCCGTTGTTCCGTGTTGTTCCGCAACTGAGCCTTAGTGTTTCGAGCCGACGAACGAGGAGCATATCGTGACGCGACGTACATGTATCGGTCCGCTAATTGTCATCTTAAAATATTTAACCGAGCCCTCGTCGGCATCGCGTTTGTTAACACGAGTTTCGTAGATCGATTCGTATCCGTGTGAGTGCCATGAGGGAATATCCGGAGTGCCGCGGCAAGGTAATTAGAAGCCGGAAACCAGGAGCTTTATCGGGAAAGCCAAATCGAAGGATCAGGACGCTAGCAGTGATACATCATTTCGAGGTATGTAAAATTATTTACAAAATTATTATACAGATTTCCGATCTGAATAAGGACGTTTGATGAACTTGTCGAAAATGCGGAGATGCTTCAGTCGAAATTTAGTCTATATCACCAATAAAATAATTGTAGCTTTATAAATTCTCGCAAAATGTTGACATGTCTAATAATGCTCCTTCCCGCGTTGAAATTTGGTTTCACGTAAGAAATCCTTGAGAAATCCACATGCAAATTTCCGCAGTTTCACATTGACCTGTAATCCACATGCAAATTTCCGCAAATTCACATTGGCCTGTAACAAAAAAAATATATATATTATCTTTTAGAAAATTTCAAATAATCAAATATTAAATAATTCTTGAATAAAGCTTCTTCACACAATTTTTTACATAGAAAAAACGGCAATAAGTTTACTTGCAGCATCATAGTAGGACAATAGCTTATATAATCCCTCAAGTATCAACAGTATTTGCAGGATGAAAATAAAACTTAGATAGAACCAAAATTTAGAGTCGGTATATCTCCGAGATCCTCCAGTAGTCCTTCAAGTCCGACGGAATTAGCGGGATTAATGTTAAACAAACATTAATTTCGACTCGGATTTGGCCTCAAGCGCCCTGTTGAATCTTGAATCTGCAAACATAGAGTCCCGTTATATGATTTGCGTTCAAAGACATAACTTACGGCGAAACTATGTATATCGATGTGCTTGAACGCACTCCGGACGGGGTGAGTTCGCCGGCCGAGCGGTGGCTTTCAGGGCGAACGAATAGAACGCGAATTCACTTATTGCGGACTGCAGAGTCACGCGAGTGCATATATGCAGTTTGGAATGCATGCGCCGGATTGCAGCGTGCCCGGAGTAAATTCGCCTTTAGTGCCTCGCGTGTGTCCTATCCGCGCTCGTATCTCGATATCACGACCAGGGCAGTGACCCACCTTCGCGCTCTGCCTACAGCCTGGTTTATATGATGCTTTGTTACTAGTTAGGGTGCAGTGGGTGACCTAGCGCAGGAAACGGGAGCCGGTAATTTCATTCGGGAGAAGAAAGAGTTATCAGATGTCGAAAAATATCCCTTTTCACATTCAGGCCAACTTATACGGGTAATTTTACATGCATACGTGCAATTTTCGACTAGGAATAACTTCTGGTGTGACTCTCTATCGATCTGCCGGCAATCTCAGTCGTGAGAATATCTAGTATTGAAATCTGGGAAAAAACCGACAAATAAAATTTCGCCGAGTTTTCATTTTGTAGAAATTTCCTCTCTCTGAAAATATCTCGAAGAGAGGAATGTTAGTTTCTTAGGTGAGCGGATCTTTGAACTTTTTCTTGGATATTACTGCTTAATCGGCTTTCTGAATTTTTAGATAAGGGATTCTATCTTCTCTCAATGTTAAATCTTAAGATTTTTTCTTTCCATTAATTTTATGATGGAACTGAGCTAGAAAAATCAGTTTACTTTTCAACATCGAAAATCTATCTCGTGGAATTGTTTTGAATGCAAATATTAACAAGTTTAGAGCCGGCATTAATAGTCGTTAATTTGTCTCATGTAAGATACTAAGATTTGAAGAAATCAGAGTTAGATATGAGTTTTTCAGTCGAATGGCAATCAAAAATATAACATCGCAAACATCATGTGATGCAAATAAAAAACTCTGATATAACTTGAAATTCAGATTTGAATATCTCAAATGAGACACTTCTCAAGTAAGGATTATTAATATGGACGTAGGGCAATACATTATTAAATTGTCATTTTAAATGAAAACTTCGCATGAAATTGATGAAAAGGTCTTTTAGATGAAAGCGACGACGACAGTTCTGCTGTATTCCGCATATTGTGCTCGGAAAGCGAGTTAATTTGCCAACCGTCTAAATTACATGATGCTTTTTAGCGACGGACTAGCGTGCTAGTTGCTAGTAAACACGCGTGGTGTGATTCAGCCTTATGAAATGTAGCCTGATAGCATCGCGAGTTACCGGTATAGATGCGTGACTTACCGTCACCCTCCCCCGACTCTCCCCCCAAGAAAGACCGACATAAGCTTATTCTGGCATTAATTTGCCGCGTGTCAAAAGAGAACCAATGTCCGTCGAAGGCTTAACACCGGAAATAGGGCTGTATGCGCGATAACATCGTACATCAAGTTGAAGTTTTCCTGCTGAGATTCTTGTCTAGGGTATTCAATCTAGAGAGACGTGATTAGGTATATGAAAACATATACAGATACTTGTACTCTCGAAATTTCACTTGAAAAGTAGATTGGAGTCAGTGGAGTCACTCGAATTCGAATTACTTTACACTCCTATAGAGTGAATTTTCCACTCTAACTTATTGAGTGAATATCTTTACTCGCAATTGAAAAGCGACTTTGATGAATTCCACTGTCAAACGAACATATTCTCTTTAATCAGTTGAAACATTCGTTTATATGGAGTCAGAATCCACTTTAGGAGTGAAATATTAATTTTTGTGGTTTTGTGTAGCAGTATTCTCACTATTGCCTCGAATGTGAAAATACTGCTAATTTTCACTGCAAGAAATTCAGAGAATATAAAAATACAACATGAGGAAAGCAAACTCGAGATATTACACGTTGCATTTAGATCGGAAATATTTCTTTGCACGTATACTTCTATGAACAAATTACTTGCGAAATTTCCCAGGCAACAAGTACAAAATAGTTGAGACGGGCGAAGCAATTCCGTGATTAATGTGAGTTACATCATTTATTGAACTTTAAACTCTCCCTGAGAGACAAAGTGAACTTTACATCTCTCGAGGCACCTGCGGCTGACGGGAAATGCGTTAACTTCACGGGGTACCTGAGCGTCTTTTAATAACTTAATTCGCGCCTGTCTCCCAGGAAGGCGGAGTTTCTCAGTGTACCTGCGAGAAATGAGCAATGTCTTTCCATTTTTCTTGGGATTTTTCGCAGGGCAATTCGTAAATCTCCGCGTGAACTGTCGAAAGTTTTCGCGATCTCGGTTCGCTGAGTCTCCTTTCGCTTGAGTTTCGCACAATAGTGTGCGGCTGTGCTGTAGTTTTCCTTGGCCGCGCGCATCGCGAAGATATGTCGAATTCTCTCTGGCGTTCACAGAAGCAGCGAAAAGTGGAATTGAATTTAAGAGAAAGAGAGAAAGATAGGTCACGCGACAAAATTATATCGGAACTTTGTCGCCGTATATAAGATGTCTGAAATAGACAAGCGGACTTTGAACGGACTGCGAATCGCATTTTCACCGCGCGTTCAGCTGAACGCTCCGTGAAGACCGCGATATCTTAATTTTATCGGCGTGTTCTCTAATGATTTTGAGTCAGTCAGTAGATGAGGATTCTCCATGGAATTAGCGTTCTCTATTTCATTTCCCAACGAGTTCAAGTCGAGATTGGACGGACCGTTTGCGCTAAACGCGCCGTGAAAAAGGATATCGCGCATCGTTCTATCGGCGACGCGTTGTCCGCGCGCCTTTAGCTACGACTTTAGCTACGACTACGTAACGTGCAATAATCTATTCCGCTAGGCGTGTATTTTTGAGTTTACGTCGTCATGACGACCCGGCAAATCGCGCGCGCGTACGGCGACGACGACGACGTCGACGTCGAGGAGAAACAGGCGGTCGTTAGAGGCGCGCGATATCGCGATACCGCTTCCAGGAGTGGACACTTCGAGTCATCCATTTCCAGCGTGACCCATTTTATAAAACTCGACAAGTTGACAATCAAACGAACACGTCAACGTACTCTGACGATTGCACGTTGGAAAAAGAAAAAAAAAGGGAAATTTCGCGGTACAATAAATTTCACGGATACATGGAAAAGATCGATATCTCGCGTATGACGATACCACTCGCTATCAGTAACAAGTTCCTCTAATAGCAAGAGACCCCCGCGCTCCTCTTCAACCGCTCGATATATCTTTCTTGTGAACGCAATGACGAGAAGGACGAAGCTTTCGCGTCGCGAGAATAAAGATGTGAAAAAAAGCTATTGTTTGTCAGGTTCACGCGAGCAAATATGTAATCTGTCGACTGTGAAAGCCCGAGATAAGGGTTTGTATCTCATGGCAAAAAAGAAAAAAAAGAAAAAGTCACCGTCACGCCGACAAATTCGTTGAATTCTGCCGGCGCGCGTAACAGTTTTGCGAATCGGACGCGTGACAGGCTGTCACCGAGACTGAAAAATGTTTTGTCGACGTAATGCGTGCCTCAACAATCTCAGAAATTGTCGATCCGCGAAATTGACGCGTTACTTTCGCGTCGTGCGTTGCTCGATTCGAGGAGATACAAGTCGATGAGGAGCATCGGTTGCAAGTTGCAGCGCGATATCGCGGGCAAAGGATGAGGAAAGGATTGCGAAAATTGCTGTTTAGAAGGGACTGATCCGTTTACAGAAGAGACATATGGTGAGAGCGGGCCGCAACGATAAAGCGAATGCTCGCGGTTGATTCCGTCTTTCCGCGAGAGAAGAGGGCAACCCCGTCGGGAAATCTTCCGTTACGCCATGATGCCGCGGGCCTCACCGGAGATATTACTTACGGCGTACTTCGTAATCGTATTCTGGCCGTGTGTGTGCCGGTTTACAATGGCCTCGCATGCGCCTGTAATTACTCAGGCGTGCATTAATTTCGCTAAATTACATCCCCGACGGAATAAAGAAGTGCATGCTCATTGTAGAAATACCGGGTTGTTTCGAAAGTATTATAGTAATTTTGCGTCATTATACGCTGTTTTGCATGGTAATTATATTCGGCAAGGCGCGACTCGATGAAATAATCGCACAATAATCCAGTTAAAAGTAACACGATGTCGCCGAGCGCGTCGGTGCCGTGGCGAAAAAAACGATAGACTGTTGTGTAGATTCATTAAGAGATTGGGTTATTGGACACGAGAATTGGAATTGCGAGGTAAAAGAATCGATAGCCCTCTTTCTCGACGTGCAACCGGCCCGACTATTTGTTGAAATCGATACGGCAATAATATCTCGGATCGATCCGCACGAGGAAGGTAACGAATAATATTATTGCAGAGCTCAGTGCTTAAATTAAGGATGGCGATTGCTCGATTAATCATGAGGCAAAGTAGCCGCAAAGGCGGTTAGGAGCGAGGATCGATATCCTCGTGCGCGATATTCTCGTTGCGTCTATTTTTTCTAGCCAATAAGCTCTCACGCGGATAGAATCGGCGTTAACCAGGCTAATCAGTTATAAGATCAAAATATCTATCTGTCGATAATTCTCTCGCACGAGCGATGGGAGTATCAATTCGTTCTGATTATCTTCTTTCGGAAACTTTTTCAAACGGTGGAAGACGTCGTTGTCACCGAAGTATGGCGGATTCTTCAGTCCGTTGGCTCTTTAAAGGCTCTGTAGCGTTGAACCTTGAGACTGTCTCGCCTTCGTGAACTTTAGACAGTCGTGTGTCTTGGATCTTCGAAATTACACGTCCCAACACTCGAATGTCTTCGCGTTGCTCATCTATATAAAGAACCTCGTGCCCGGCTTGAAAGCTCGTCGAGCTGAACTCAAAGATACCTTGTGATCAGACTGATCCTGAACGCCGCATGTAACATTCTCTCCGGGCGGGTGTCTATTTTTACCCACCGCCGAGAGACGGGGCCAAACTGTGTGTAATCCTCATAAAATCTCGAAATCGAATAGCGCACGCTAGCGTCAATAATCGATACGTCACGGAGCAGCGCACCGAAAAGCCGGTGACCGCGGCGCGTGGATTGG
>NW_022639526.1:1694812-1723179 GCF_010583005.1 Odontomachus brunneus | reverse complement strand
CTCGCCATCAACCCCCTTCGCTACGCTGCATCGCGCCGCGCCACGCCACACGTGACCCCAATGGCGCCATAGACGGGTGCGACGGCCCTGAGGTCGCATCCCGCTCGACTTGGAGCGCTTCGACGGAGCATACCGAGGCCGGCCGACGGCACACGAGGGCGTAGCGAAGGCAACCACGTTTCAACCCTCGTTTCCAGTCCGTCGTGGTGTGTCTCGTCGGCCGCCGGCTCGTCCGACAACCACGCGCGCTGCTCTGTTTTTTCTCTCCCCCTTTCTCTCTCTCTTTTTCTCTTTCTCTGTCTCTTTTTCTGTCTGTCTTTCAGCCTCTCTCTCTCTCCTCCCGCCCCCGTTCCAGTTTTTTTTCGCAAGCCGCCGGCATCCACGGGGGTGGCCGGCCACGTCGCGCGCGGTGCGTCCGGCCGCGGGAGTGGAGGAGAGTGGTGCTTTCGCGCGAGTTATGTTACCGCGCGGCTCGTCGTCTCGTGTTCTGTGTGCACTTTAAATTCGATCGCGAGGTGATCACGCGCGCGGGTGAAGGGTCGCGCGCGTCGCAACGACGAGGGTAGAAGAAAGGGCGGCGATGCAACGCGGCGCAGGGATGAACGTGCTGGCTGCGTGCTGCCGTCGCCCCGGCGCGGGGAGACGCTAAGGTAAGAGGGTTCAACGAACGCCGATCGCGCTGCCACGCGACTTTCACCCCCCCCCTCCCCCCGCCTGCCACCCCCGTTCTCGCCGCACTCGTCGAAAGACGAAAGGGGCTGTTTACGAAGTTCCCGGGTACTTGCGGACTGTTGTGAGATGCAGCCGCAATGGCGGGGGAATCACATCTTATCTCGGAGACATTTTAAAAATCTCGTCAATAGGCTGCACGATTTTAACAATTTAATGTCTCAGCTTGTTGACGTCTGTTACCCTTTGCATCGTTTATGCGTACGGCTTCCTCTAGCTTGAGACTTTCTTCTGTACTTTCTTTCACTTCGTTAGAAAAATTGACAATCGAAATTGATGTCGATGTCATTCCCCAAATCGCTAACGCGACAAGTAACGCCAATTGTTACTCACACGATTTGTTATTCCTTTGAACCGTTTATACGTGACCTATCTTTTCTACTCTTCCTTCCTTCTTATATCGGCGATATAAGAGAAGAGACATTTCCATCTTCTATAGGTAATTGAGAATAAAATTACCTATAGGCAACTTCGCTATCGTCATCGAAGTTGCAGTCGTTTCAACTGCAACTTCGGAATTAAATTAACAGTATGCACTTGATAATTGCATCACCGCAAGTGTATCCCAGGAGTTATAAAATTCTCCAGCAGTCACAATTGAGAGAATCAGTTGGATTTCTGTCTTCACTGTAGAGTTTCGCTCATCGAGAATTGCTCTCGAGACTACGAAACTTTTAAGTGGACACGTGACTTCGGACAGGTGGACATTCGCGTTAGATTGTATCTGTCTCGTTTTCTCGCCCAACTTCGATCCCGTAGTTTCTTTCTTTCAATTACACGTGAAAAGGATACCGTATTTTTACCTGCCGCTTAGCGTCATATTTGATGTTAACTGCAATCGTAAATATTACTTGGTTATTTGTCACGTTGAACGCGCGACACGGCAAAAGTAAAAGCCTTTTCTTCTTTCGTCTTCTTTAGAACATAGAAAACGCTCGAATGCTTCGATGAGGCATCTATCTCGGAGTAATGGTTTGATCTATTTTAGTCGAGCATTTTTATATTTCCGCGAGGCTGGCCTCTCACAAATTTCCTTGCTCGACATTACTAGAGAATGCACGGGATTTCAGTCGTGGTGGCGTCAGAAAAAGTGTGGGAGCCGGTGTTGCTCTTGCAAATTTAAATCCTCATCGCGTTTCCGACGTTTCGGACTGTAATAATTGTGTCATATGTAATTTTTATCGACATTTCACAGTTACGTTTTTTAATGACTTTTCGTGAGGGAAATTCAGCGCCGGAGGCCGGATGATTAATAGGATCGATGACTGCCGAGAGAATCGATTATGTGAGCGCCGAGAGCCCGAGTCGTGTAATCTTCCGACGAGGAAAAATAAACGCGCGGTCGTAGGTATCTAACTGGGGAACGCGTTGGTAATGATTTCGAGGTCGATTACCCACAACACTTACTTCGGTGATGCTATCGCGGAGCTTGCCCGGCCCCACGCTGAATGCATCTATCGATTTCTTCTGAAACGTGCACTTTATCTTATTTTGAGTCCAAATATGGACACCGCACACGTACAGGCGCGCACAAATATACAATTCTCTCTTCCTTTCTCTTTCTCTCTCGAAAATATCTTCTTTGATCTACAAGTTTTTTACATTTAAAACATTTGGATTTGGAAGTTTGAGGTTGAGAGCTATCGCTGAGAATCGTAACAAATGAAAAATTTCAAGACAAAATTCAAGATCGATAATATCATACATGTTTATGTAATTTTTGTCTCTTATCGCTAGCTGCATAGGTAGTCTCGTCCGGAGTTCTTTCGGCGCGGATCGATAACCCTTCGTCGGGTAACCGCGTGAAATTGGCGTTGCATAATTCTCGTGGCTACCGGATAAACGAACGGATTGACGAATCAGGGAAAGAATTGTCGGGACGCGTTCGACGACCCCTCAAAGTTAAATATAGCGACATAGAGACAACGTTATCCAACGCTATATTACGTTATGTCTGAGGTCATCGTACCTGACACTATGCATAAACCATTTGTACCGCGCGTCACAAATTCTCTGAATATCGTTTCATTTACGGCTCGTCTGAGATCACTTCAGACTAAGAAACATATAAAAATACGGAACAAGTGTATATATAAGTGGGAGAGAAAGATATAAACAGTCTTGTTTCTCTTTTTTGCTGACGGCTTTTATTTTTAGCTTTTTAAAGAATTTATATATTTATACGAATTAATATCGTTTCTCTGAGACAAACGGTTACGCGAAAACTCAATTCTCGCGTCGAGAATATGACCGCACGTTGTCGCATTTCCTCTTCTTTTAATACGTGGGCACTCCCTGCGGTGTCTCTATTTTTATAAACGATTCCTGTATCCTTTAAAAAAAACGAGGAAATACGTACCATTCATTCTGACGATATCATTCTTCCTTTTCTTTCACAAAGGGGAGAGAAGAAACAGGCGTATAAAAAGTCTATTCATTCCACTTATCGATATCATCTTTCCACTCTCCGCATCTCTCGAACACGAGTTATCACGACATAGAGCGAGTCTCGCCACGAAATTAACGATCCGTCCTCATTCCTTTCATTTATGGTCCCTTTCGATTATGACTTCTTGCGGTAGAGTTGTTGGCTGGAAATAGAAGAGATCGTATGTATTAAACGTTTCCAACTGAAAATTATTTTCGACGTCTTCGACTATGAGAGTAACAAGGATAGAAATAGTTGATCTTATGTTTCTGCAACTTTCAAAGATACTGTAGTAGAAGATTGTTAAGTCGCAATGTTTCAAATAAAATTGTCTTGGCTAATTATGCGCCAGTATCAAGAGAATGAGCAGTAAAATCAATTATGTATTTGTCCATAATATACAGATATATTTCATACTTTCATCTTAGTTATTTTACCTAAAATTTATCGGGATTTAAGAAAAATCGTCAGTCAAAGAATCTATTCGCGGGAACTAGATAAATTGTTCAACGAGGGAAATGTTCAGTCAACCGAAAAATTCGTAGATAAGAAGAAAGTTGACGGTAAAAGATGCTCTGTGCTTACATTTGAACTCAATGGAGTAGATCGTACACTGGACGATTACCGTAGTCGTTTGTAAACAATTCACCGTGCATTCGCGTTGTTTTAAGTCGTACATCCCTACCTACGGTCATAATTGCAGGAAAGGAAAGAATTGTTGCGGTTTTTCCGTTGCTCATTAAGAATTCTATTATCCGTTCTTCTATTATCGCGCGCATAGACTTTTATCGAGTTTCGTTATCATGCGAGGAGCCTTGATACAATGATGATGATGCACATAGAACCGTGCACACAGAAAAATGCATACTGCATTCGATTACTTTCGTTTCAAGTATTTCATAAGTTTATATCTCCGCAAATCCTATCACAAAAGAATGTTCATCATAGGAGATTTGCTCGAAATACATTGTAAATACTAACATTTTAATCGAAAATGTTAAAGTAAAACAAAGATTCGGTTTGCACGGAGTCGAACTAAATTGTTCATCGATACAGTTCATAGCATTTTTATAAAGAGGACTGATTCTCTCCTTTGGAATACATGAGAATAAGCTGTTTTTAAAATTTGTGACAATTATATTTTCATGCCTCAAATATCAAATTATATTTTTCAGATTATTGTCGAGAAATCGTGCTTTGTTGAAAATTAAAAACTTAAGAGACAGAAAGTGAACTGAGTAATCGTTTTTCTTAGCAGTGGAATAATATTTTTCTGTGTGCACATTTCCGTCTCAGCGTCGTGTTCTCGACGGTCCTCTCTCACACACACGTACACACATATACACACAGCGCGGGAATTTCACGATTTTTCGCAAGAGCAAGTCGCGTATAAATTAAATTAGAGACCGAGGAGTTGGACGATGAATTTCTTCAGGGGCAACAGCTATTATTCTCGTGCCGTTAATCACCTTTGAAGATCACGAGCGACAAGGATCTTTCGTTTACTCCGCATATTATGGTATTATCTCCGTTGTAAACGACAAGACAGTCCGAAGCTACCTTCCGAAGCGAAGGCGACGCAACACGCATATGTGTCTTCCATTTGCAACTCGTGCACGCGAACCTTCGATCTGCGACGCGAATGACAGTGAAAACTCCGGTCGGTGCCGTCGTGCCGTAAAATGACAACGCGGTTGGTGCTATTTTTTCCGACGAGTCGTATATCTTAACTGTAACGCTCCCCTCTAGCTCTGCCGTCAAATAACTTTCTTGATCAATCTTGAGAGCAAGTCGCTAATTAAGCGGCGCGTAAAGCGCTCGCGGGGGAAAAATCGCAGGCAAATTTCACAGGGATAAAACCGAGACGCCGATGCGACCCCTCCATGGGGAGGAGGCGCACCCCGTGAAATTTACGACCAGCGAAATTCCCACGATACTTGGTTGCGTCGATTTATTTTTATCGTGGCTGTGCTGCAACCGCGGGGCTTTTTTCATCCCTCAGTGGCGCGAAAGGACCGCCGGATGCTCAAGTGGACGAAAGCGGGAGGCGTGAGGAGAGTGCACTGAAAGACAGAGAGACACGTGGAGATCTGGCACAGAACTGCTGTTTCTCCTTGTTCTCAGCCGTCTTAACTAATTTACAGCTGTGTGATTCTCGCCGCGTCGAGCCTCACAATAATTTCTTGCGCTTTATCGCGCCCACCTCCGCGTGTGCGCGTCGCTGCTTATTATTATTAATGATTGGTTCCCCCCTCACGCCATCCTCGATCTTCTTGAGACTTTCTTCGGGTAAAACATCGAAATGCCGATAGTCCCTGAGTCACGGGCGATCGAAACGCATATTTCAAACTCGGTGTTTTTGGACGGGCGAAACTTGGGAGTTTCGGTGCTCCGGAACTTGGAGTGTCTGACACGCCTGCTCCGCGGAACTTCGATATTTAAGAGTTTTGTAAAACCGAACGGTGTGGAGAACACTTCGTATCTCCAGCCGCTATCCAAGCTATATTCGCGCAAACGACCGTCGTGACAACACGCGATCGCGTTTTCATCGTTAACGATGTGTACTGAAGATCTTTACGTGATGGCACGTTTCGAGCCGTGTCTCACGTATCGATTTCGTTCTGTCGTACATCACGACTACCCCTATTCCGTTTCGTCATAGCACTTTTTCAGGTGGAAATAAACTGTCCTCCAACTTTGTAAAAAAAAAGAAACGAAAGAAAAGATCTATTCGATATTTAATACTGTATGAGATATTTTGATAGTGTGCGTGCGGACATTTTCAGTAGTGTGTAATGGGTGAATTTTCATTTCATAGATGACATTTTATTTTTATATATCGGTTTTCAGAAAACAGACCATCATTTTCAAAATCAAATAAACAATCTGTTGGTATTTTTGTTTCGTGTATCAATCTTCAAAGAACAAAAATATCAGGATAACAGACAGGATGTTTGAATCAGCGAGTGGTCATGGGGAAAAAAAATATTTGAAATGGAAAATGAAAATTGAGTTGGTCGAGATCGATAGAGACTCGCGGGAAAAAAATATATACGATCGTTCACATGCAGTCTCACATATCGATTTTCTCGTCCCGCGCGCTCCAACTCGTCGCCGAAGATATCGTTGTCTACTTGGCTCAATCCTATCGCGCACCATTATACAACAACGGCTGGGATCATTGGATATGTCGGTAGAACTCTCTCTTTAAGCTCTTTAAGTCGTTAAGCTTACGTCGCAAATGGAGGGTTCACGTGTGCGTGTTGCAAATGGCGGGCGCGTCGCTTTCGCTTCAGGAGGTAACGATCACTCTTATCATTAGCTGCGTAATCCGACAATTACGCTATAATATAAAGTAAACAAGTAATTTTCATTACTCACGACCTCTAAAGAACCGATGACACAGCAAAACGAAATTGCCTGTTTTTAAAGAGACTGCAGTATCTCAATTTAGTTTCACTTCACAATTAGCACTTCAAAATTAATTAACTTCACGCGACACACCGGTTTCCATAGGATAATGAAAGGCAAACGACATTCGTTTTGCATTTATATAATTAAAAACAAACCACTATTTGTTGCCATTCGTTACATGTCCGACTGGTTCATCAATGTTGCTCAAATGTCTGATACAAATGCAAAGAAGATAAAATTCGATGACAATGACACACAGATTTAATCCAATATAATAATCGTCTAATAAATAAAATATCCAAGACACACTACATATTATATCCGGATATAATGATTTTAAACAAATTTCGCTGACTCGTCAAACGATTCAGCCCACGAATTTGATAAAAGATTATATGCTTAGATCATCAGAAGATTACATCGTGTCCTTCTTGATATTATCTTTCCGTTCGATGTCAGAGTAGATATCACAACACTTAATCCTATTGTAGAACGAAACAATGTCTCGAGGGACAGAGCAGGCATGATCTACGCGACGTGCCCTAAAACACGCACACGGCAACTCGTAATCAGCGAAAGGTCACGCGTCGCACGACGGCCGTTAAATTATTACGATTAACCGTAACAAAATCTAAGTGGGAGCGGGTTTTCCGATTGCACAGCTCCATTCGCGGTTAAACTCTAAGCGTTGTCTGGTTTTTTAAACAGTTTATAGCCATATCGACCGCGTTCGGCGAGTGACGTAATTCGCACGCACGCGCGCGCGCGCGCGCTTAAAGACAACTAGCGTTTTATTTCGAGTCGTCCCGATGGCTTTGGGGTTGCCGCGACGTCATAATAAATCGTTTATCACTCGCCATTTCGCACACCCGATGTGCATACTTGCTCCCTCTCCCTCCCTCCCTCCGCGCACACGAAGTACATCCACATGCCCGCCAAACCGTGTACAGATCATTTATCCGTCGACTGCCAAGAGCAACAATGGAGTTACGGCGTAATGTACGAGGCGGTACAATTGTAATGTGTTGGTAACCGGGAGTGTCTCGGGTCTCAGCACGTTTTTCTTTCACCTACGTTAGCCATTTCAACGAGGCAGAACAGGCTTTCGCATGGCAAACTAATAGTCCACCACCGGTTCTCGTGAGCAATTGAATGTACGAATTGAGCCTCGGGGATGCAAGTAGATTACATGAAAATAGGTAACTACTATATAGGCTCGTTGTGTGCTTACTGCTGAAGCTTATCGTTGGCGAAGCTTGTCACACATCTGTGCATGTAACTTTAAAATCACTGGATCCTGGCACACGCGTGCACATACATATGCACGCACATACACAAGCGCATACACACGCGTTATGTAAGTTTCACGTAGCGTTTCCGCTGCGAGAAAAAGAAAGGAATTTTCATCACGAAGACGGTTCTATCGCGATATGATCATGAATATTTGATGCGCAGTAAATTAAAGTGGTTAAATATGTGTGTATGTGTAATGAATGTACGTGTATGTCTGTGTGTGAATCGTCGACCTTTTAGAACTCAGAATCTTTCAAACTTTGGCACTCGTGAACTTTCACATTATCATAGAAATTGCGACAGCAGTGCTGCCGCAATAAAGCTTCAAAGGAATTCTTTCTACCTCAGAGAAAGTTAGTTGCAAGATTACCTTAAGACCGACATGGCTCACATTAGAAGGAAATTTATGTAGCATGAAATTTAATTAATTGCCGCCACTGTGAACTAATTCCATGCTATCTACTAATTGCCGCGAAAATTTAACGGTATTAATCATCATCTTCTCAGGGGAGCAATTGAATATTACGTTCGGTACAATAAGCATAATCGAGGGGCGGTTTCAAAAATGTGCGCACAGCTTACTTAAAAAATAAATAAAATAAATTAATGTAGCGCGCGTACACAAATTATATATAATGAGGATGCGCGTAATTTACCTTTGTAGGTAAAGTATGTCAGAACTGTACGGAAATATCTTTACACGAAAACATAAAATTCCCGCAAAAGTTCATTAAGGTAACAATGATTCTCTCTTCAACATGAATATTCTTGACGCGTAACCGTGCGGCTATATACCGTATGGTCGTAAGAATGAAAAAGTTGATAGTATTTTTCAGGGATATATTGACGCAGGTCTCAAGATAAACGGCTCATATAGTCGAAGGGTTTCGCGAAGTTGCTATTATATATGCCAAACATGCAGCGGCATGTGACACATTTTACAGCGCTGCAACTGAAAACGTTCATAAATTTTACTCGGGAAACGCATAACGATGCAAACGTCAAAGAGAAAGTCTTGAAAGTGAAAAGATACTACTTATTATAAAATAAAAAATTTATCACGGTTAAAAAAAAAAGAAACATTACGATAGGATTAATTTCGCATGATTTATTTTATCGAACTACTGAGAGTAAAAAAAGTGACTTAACTTTCCAAGCTTGTCGATTATGAGCATGTATGAACATTGTAATCATTCTGCTGTTATTCGCGGTTCGTCTATATCGGTGATTAAGTGATCGGTGATCCCCTGCCCCAATGAATCCTCAATTATGGATGCGCTGAATCGAAAAGTCGGCGTAATCGTAATTAGTGGCATTTTTTTGCGTCAGATAGCACAATGTATTACGCCGTGTGTCGCATTGATTATTCGCCAACCCGTATATCATGCGGAGTTAAATAACGAATCATAAAACATTTCATCTTTTGTAATCAGCGGCGAATTCCCCATGGCATGCTCCGACAATCCTCACTGCATAGAGCGTGCTTTTGTATTTCGATTTCATTGACGCGCGAGAAACTATTATACGGTTTATGCAGCTGATAAAAAAGTTCCTGTAACTTGTGCACTTTTAAATAGTACCTCTTGGGAATTGTCAACACAAACAGTCAGAATTTTGTGAAAGTAATATTCAACGTCAAAAAAGTATCATCAGCAAGCCTTCATAATCTCTCTCTCTCTCCCCCTCTCTCTCTCTCTCTCTCTCTCTCTCTCTCTCTCTCTCTCTCTCACACACACACACACACACACACACACACACAAATAAAAATATAAATATAAAATATAAATATAAAATATAAATATTCCGACGCAGAGTCGCGATATATATATTTTTTCATTTCATTTTAAAGAATTATTTTAGAGAGATTTATTTACGCGAATTTCATTGAACATGACAGTTATATCCCGATAAATTTAGGATCACGTGAGGTATCGCGTTCTTCGATGATTTTTGGTTACTCTGTTCGCGTCTCGTTCGCATTTTATTATCAAGATTCTGCCAGTACCCGGCGGGAGCGGAGAAAAAGAATGCGGAAATAGAAAAAGAAATAAAACGGTTTGGCTGTACAGCTACAATTAACCATTTCGACGTAAAATTGAGTGCACCGCTCGAAAAAATTGCGCGCGACTGAAGTTACTTGAATTTCAGCGAGATTCTTACGCTTTCGAATGAATAAACACAGCGGCTGTCAAAGGAGCGGCATTTCTCTCTCTTTCTCTCTCTTTCTTTCTCTGTCTCTCTCTTTCTTCCTCGAACTGTATCATTAGAACAAGCAGGGAATAATATTACGAGTGATATTTCGAGCTCGACTTAATCCAATTCCGCCAAACTCTCGTGTCACTTTGTATATAGCACTTGTTCGAAGTACTCTGGAAATAATAATAATCGTCCAGGGCGTAGGGTGAGTTTATTGCCGGTCTTAATAAGCCCGGCGAACGGGGTCACATGTATCACACGTTAGATACACGCTTACGGCATGTACACACCTTGTGTGTGCACGGTAAACCACGTTGACGACGGATTCTGGAAGTTCAGCGCGGCTCGGTGTGCGAACGAAATGAACGGCGACGAACACACGACAAGCGGGTAGCGAGCTAATATAGCACCCCGAGGCCGAGCACCGAAACGTAAATAAGGCGCTGGTAAATTTTGCGGTATTGAGAATATTCACAGGTGCGCTAACCGGATAGAATGTGGCGTAATAAATCAAATAAAAATTGCGAAAACTTAACTTCTCGTCCCGAGTCGAAAGAGTACGGCCAAGTGCCTACCTAGATTCATAAAAAACTGTTGAAACCATTTTAGGTTTAAAATAAAGTTTATGGTGCGTAGATTATAAATATTTAAGCGCGCCAAAGTGGTTGGACTTCAGGTTCCAGAGATATGATTACTTTGAAAATTCTACTTTTACGAGATATTAATCTCGAGGCGCATACTTGAGGCAAAAACTGCCTCAGAGACACGAGATTTAAAATCTGAAGCTCGATATTGTGGAAAAATCTATAATACAACCAAATACTGATTAACAGTACTGTCACAAGTGACAGTCATAGACAAGTCTAGTCGAACTGTGATTGTCGCGTAGTAAATGCAATAACTGCGCCTACAGTTCAACGCGGAAAACACCGACGCCATCTCGTGGAAAGGAAATTTTCAGCAAGCCATATCTCTGAAACCTTGAGGTCTGACCACTTTGGCACTTACATATTTATAATCTACCATAACTATAAACTCTATTTTAAGCCCAAAATGTTTTCAAAACTTTTTAGCTATAAATCTAAGCCACTTTTGACCGCACTTTTTAGATCCTACTTTCGACCTCGACATTCTATTTAACGTCTATTTCGATACTCTGAAGCCTGTGTCAATTTCTTTTGATTCTATTCAATCTACTAGATTTGCCGAGAGATCCTCTTTAAAACTTACAAGTGGCATTTTGTGCATTCTCTGCTATTTAGAATAGGATATTAATCTCCATGTTATATACATATATATGTGTGTTATATACCTGAAAACGGTCCTTCGGGATCGTTGGAAAGTTCAGGTCGAAAGTAGGGCTAAAATTTCGACTCGGAGTCCCGCTGCGTTTCCGATGGCTTAAGACTCCTCGAAATAGCCGCGCCGCGGCTCACTGCGGCGAATTAAATTTCCATTTTAACGCGTCATAATAAATTCCGTCGATGAATCAGATGATCCCGAAAGACCACCCGGTGAAAATGTCGGTCGCAGCTGCATAATACTTCACGGGCGAAACTCCCTCCTACGGGAATCTCGTCGGAAACGGCCGATTATTAATCGCCCGTGTAATTGCGCTGAAATGTTTCGACACGATAAGCTGTGTCGGCAAATTAAGGGCCGCTTCCTTCGCGTGACGAAATTTCGGGGGTATCGCTCGTGCCAAAACGCTGCGGTTTGTTACATCGGAATATATTCTCTGCGGCACATCGAAGATTACGGATAGGAAATAACGTGTCCCGCGAGAGAAAACTAACTGCCAGTGACGTATCACTTTTACCACCGCGTTATTTTTCATATAAAATATTTTGTTTATCAATTTACTGGTCAGAACTGCTCAATTCGCGTCGATGACCAGAAACTATCAATCTCGGCGCGAACATGAACGACCATCAGCGAACATGAACGATTAAGCAATTCGAAAGGATCCAAGTCACAAAAATACATATCGTAGTGGTGTAAACGATCAATCAAATAAGAAATACTTACGACATCATTTATTGCGAAAGGAGTCTGATGGATTTTACAGTTTACGGGACATGTCAGACAGCTTTAAAATTTAGGGAACAAGAAAATAAGTTCTCTCTTAACTAAATTACGAGCTTACAAATTACAAGAGGAATTTTGCGTTATCTCTCTCTTTCTGTCCCTCGCTTACTCTTCACCACGATTTATGGTCGGGCTTCCCTCTTCTCGTGAATCACGTTCGAGTTTAGGCGAATTTCGTGCTCGGTTTTTCGAGCTCTAACCCTGCTCCTCTTCCCTCCAGCCTTCTTCTCGTCAGTCCCTTCAGTAGGATGAGAAATATTCGGTAGGGTGCGTCAAAGTGCCAGGGGATGTCATAGGGGTGTTCAAGGTCGTCAGGCGGTTTGAAGCATTGGAATTATCCTTCAGGTCAAGTAGACAGCCTTAGTCGAATAACCTTCGACTTAGGTTACGAAAACAGCAGCTTGACGTTAGTTCATTATGATTGGTGGATTAATGAAGCGCGCCCTAGTGTCCTTGGGGCACAAAAATTCGCATAATCCGATCAACCGTTACGGAGAAGCGTTACACGTAAATTATGTTGAAGATTACGTTGTAAGCCACGCATTAAAGTTCGCTCTTATTAGCCGATTATTATATTGCGCTAAATTAGATTATTAAATGCGATTATTAAATGCAATTATTATTATTGACTGGCGTCGAACATCGCGAGAAAATACAAATGTATCAGAGGGTCGATGTAAGATACTCAAAAACGCTCCAAAACTTTCCGAATCTTCCGGGTACGACGTCTCTTACGCGTTCGTGAAACAACTCTTTCACGAACGCTACAGACGTTCACGTCGTCTTTAAGGATAAATAGTCCGTAGAACCGTCAGTTGATGACACATTGCTGTCATTCTAAGGTAACAAATGCGTTAGAAGATCGCTGAAGAATAGCCAAGAATATTTCAAACTTCTTCAGTCGCTTGGGTACGTTACATGTTCATGAAGCTTGCATAACACCGCACGGTAGTGTGATGTTTGAGGGTAGAAAATCAGTGATTGCTGTTGACATTCACGTCACCTGTTGATTCCTCAGAATTTTTTTTTCGAAAAATTCGTGGTTTCTGCGTTCGAATTTCTTGCGGAGCTCGCGAAGTTCAACGCTGTTAACCCCGTTCGTTATCTATCGTCGTTAATCTCGACTGCCCGGCTGACGCGTTAATCCGGTCAGTGTAACTTTGGAATGTCGATAGATTTATCGTAATGGCGATCGCGCGCGGACACCACCGCGTGTCATTACGTCGCTTTTACGTGTCGCATCGCATGTAACTATCCTGCGCCTTCATCGCGATGCAAACTGCTGAAAGTCCATTGTGTCAGCACGACCGCGTTAGCGACGGCCTCGAAATTCTATAAGTGAACGAGTCGAAGCGTGATTCATTACAGATCCGAGCCAGTCGCAATGCCATTTGTACTTCGTGTCTCGGTCCTTATTCGATTCTCTAACGTCTGTACTTTTAGATTAGAATACAGGTGAAATATGCCCGCACAGAGAGAGAGAAAGAGAGAGCCCTGCATTTTGTACGCAAAAGCGGAACTCAAAACCGGTTTTCTCTCCACAATTTTTTTAAGTTTTTTAAAGTAATTTTTGAGGTTTCAAAGGTGTATTTTCGCACGCGCGTAAATAAGGCCAAGTATACGTATCTCGTCCACCATTGTATCCTGGATCACAATTTGAGTTAATGTGATTATACTCCCTCAGTAACATGTCCAGAATCTTTAAAATAATCTTCCAATATCCAAAAGTCGCGTTCTCAAAGTTAGATTCAACGTAGTGTTGGTAGGTCAGCTGGATACTTACGCATACGCACTGGGACCTAACCTGAGCATGGGCGAAAATCGGTCATGTTGCTGCAGGTTGCTTAGGTCATGTAATACTAGTGTCGAGCACATTTTGAGAGAACGTTTTTCAGTTTCCTCGGTCATTAGGGTTGCGTTTTTTTTGTCTTTACCGACGAGAACCTCTTCTTTTTAGAGTCTAGTTCTCCGTAAACTTCTTGGTGAAAATTTCAAATACTTGAATTCAAAGCGAATAAATTACACAATATCGCGGAGTTAAATCTCGTTAAATTTTATTTCAACGTGTCTGCGTCTGCTGTCGCTCAAGGGACTGTAAATTCTGACATGTTGAACATTTCACCCGATTCTATCGCTTCTCTAAAGAACCGCTATTTTTCACTGACACTTTGTTCCACTTATACCTGTCTTGCTCTGTTGTTTGCTTATATATTTCCCGTAACATGATACACTTTTACGGTATCTGGAGGGCATGCAAGTTTTTTTCATCCACTAGCTTTTTGTTCCATTGCTCGTTCATGCGAGGTATTGTCAGGAGAAAAAAAATGGACTCTCCTCTCTCTCTCTCTCTCCCCCTCTCTGCTTCTCTATTCAACCGAACTTTATTACTTTCTTAATCAGCCCGTTCGATTGATTTTCGCGGCGCTTTTTATGATCCTATGCCAACATTGTTATCGCGCTCGTGGATAAAGGCCGTAATAAAAAATATGCGAATTTCGGCGAATTCACGTTATATCGAGGCCACGTTTGCTGCTAATTTTTTTCTCACCTTGTATGATTCATTAGGAACAAATACAGGAACGCATGAGAGGGAGGTCAGTCGCAATTTAAAGGTTTCGTTTCGATTGCTCGTCAAATGCAGGTGGAACGAGCTTCAGCCGAAATTTATTTTGTTTTCGTGGGGGAGAGCATTTTAATTGGCTCGTTCGTTCCGCTTTCTAACGCGATCGCTCTTCCGCCATCGATCACACCACTTATCAGCGGAATCGAACATTTGTCGTTCACGCAGTTTTGTCCGTTCTTCCTTTTATTTGCCAGGAATAATTGGCAGTTTGTTAGCGGGACAACTATTGAAATTGCCTCTTTCTCGTGCGTTGCGGTGACACCCTGAAAAAATATAATTCAAAGCAACAATTTGAAAGAGATTTCTATGAAGTGAAAATTCCATCGAACAGTCCATCAACAAATCGTTAACACTTCTACAGACAGGAATGAAAATAAACTCATGTCTCAAATACTTCGACAATTTACATTTTTGTGAGAAGAAAAGAGACTGTCTGGAAGATTAAAAGAATTTTTCCGCACTCTGAAAGAAAAAATACTCAAGAAGTAAGAAATGTTTATTTGGTGGATAAATAACATATTATACTAACATAAAATACTTCTTATGAATAAGGAAATATACATTTTTTTTCGAATGGAAGCAACTGTTTATTCTACTCAAATAAAAGGATTTAAATTCGCAAGTAAACATGTCTCATTAGTAACCCACCGGATAAATCTCCCTTATTTTTTAGACATCTTCTTTCTCAGTGCGCAATCTTAAGAAGACTTCAAATACGCTCGATTAATTCGTTACCGTCATCCCGCAATCGCATCAAATCCATCGGATAGTCTTTGTAAACGCGTCGCATAAAATAACAGTGATTTTCACGCTTCTCCGGTCTTTAACAGCTCATTTGCCTTAGACTGCCGGCTGCTGATGAGCCAATCATCGCTCTTGAATAAACAATCAGACTCGTTCGAGCGCCGGAAAGCGCCGGTCGTCCATCGTTCGAGCTCGCTTATGCGTTTTCACCCGTCGATAATATCGCCGCGTATATGATGAAAGCAGCGGGGGAGGGGGGGAGGGACGGAGGGTCGCCAGGGGTGCTTCATCATGAAATACACATGTTTTCCCTCCGTTCTCGCCCTTCGTTTCCGCAATCCCTCGCACGGAAATTCGACACTCGATGTTTACTTTGTTTTTATCTCACGCCGCCCGACAATTGCTCTTTCTCCCGCTGAATTATTTTACCCTTTCTCTCTCTCTCTCTCTCTCTCTTGCTTTCTCCTTCCATCTCTTCCCCGCCAGCATAGTTCTCCCTGCTGGCCCCGATGGTTGCGTTGTTTCGTCTCGCCTTGCTCCGGTACGGTTGAAAAAATAGTCGGGCAGGCTCGTCGCGCGCGCGATCGGCGTTTATTCTATCGATCGAGCTTTTATCTGATCCGTCGTTTATTAGCGAGCTTTTACGCGAGCGCACGCGGCCACCCGGGGACGTTAACGCGAGCGAAGTGCGTCGTTACGTTGTAACGACGTTAACCCCCTTCGCCATACGTTTGTGCCGACGTTAACAGGCGAGCATTCAATGTCGCACGCGCAATTGTTCTGACCTCGGTCGCTCTATCGTTATTACAATACATTGATATTCACACATGAGGTTTTGTCTCGTACGATCGCGCGACCAAACGCTCTCTTGTCGATATTTCTACGAATTATTCGCCGGCGACGCGGCGAGGCAGACTGCCTCAGCGCGTTGCCGTCGTCCTCGACGAGCTCACGAGCAAAGTTATTATTAGCGGATAGACTATGGTCTTAGCGAATTCACGAAGGGAACGTCGATGTGCTCGGGAACTCGTTTAATTTCGGGTAAACGGCGCGCGCGGAGGTGTTGCAGGCAACTCGGGCGTTCTATACATATGTACTTATTTCGTGAAAGCCGGAAAGATGCTCGGAAATATTTAAGTCGCGACGCACGTCACGATTGGTCGTAATATGCAAACACGCACGACTGTCGAATAGACGGCAGCAGAGTCGTAGAGATTTCCTCCGCACGTACAATGGCGTATGAATAAGTAAAAATGCAGCGCGCTGTCGCTCACACCTACGGAGAGAAATACACAGACGCGCTCGCGAAGAAAGGGCAGTTAGGTGTAGGAAAAGTCCGGACACCACTACGGGGGGCTCTCTAGCGTGTCGATAATTTTATCGATTCCCCGGGACGACCTGCGGAGAAGGGAGGCCGCAACTGGTTCCGGAAAAAGCCTCCGTGGGGTTCGATTAGATCTCCAGGAAATTTCCTCCGTCTAACTAACGCGATCGGTTTTTGTGTTCGGCGCAGTCGATGCGGAACTTCTTGCCAAGTTCTTCAGCATTCCTCCGGGTCCCCGAGATGTCTCTATCTTGATTGCATACTTTAATTAAATTGCTGATTGCGGTCGCGCCGTTGAGGTAAACGCAGCGATGTAACTGATCGAGACGACGGGTGGGGGTATAATTTCATTTTTCCGTGGGAAATGTCGCGTTTGAGAACGTCGCCTTGACGACTTTGAACTTTGAAAGGAGTTGAGCCAGATCTTCGAACATCTCCGTGAGATCCCATCCAATCCATCGGAATGACTCTGTGCTAGCTGGTGGATTACCTTGATTTATATTTATCGAGCTGCGAACGATGGTTTGAAATTTGTAACTCCGTGATAATGGGGAGCGCACTGTTATCTCGTGTGCGGGACATAAATTGAATAATGCACGGTTACAGATACGCAGTATGAAATTTCGGATGCACATGGGAACTGGTACAAGTTCCGTTAGGCGTGAAATTTATTGCTCCTCAGCGGCAAGCTTGCGTGAAATTCCGACAGACCGGCTTTATAAAATTATACGCGAGACATGACGTTTTCGGGTCAAGATACTGTTGGTTTTTATTATTTATCCAAACCGGCGACCTATATAAAGTATCCTTATGCGAGGTTTGTATGCAGAAACGTTCATTCTGAAATGTGTAAAAAAGAGGGAGGGAGAAGTGTTACGCAAGATATTTTTCCTGGATAAATTCTGCACGATGTCACGCCAGCGAAAATTCCACCCTGCTTTCATTCAACCGGGCTTAAGTTGGATGGACGCATTAATCTCAACTTAGATTTAAATCTGGCAATACAGTTGTCCTCGCAGTTTTCTCCTTTTTAACTTTTTTAAACTGTGTACGCGCGGTTTAGGTAATATATTTTCTCGGTTAGAATTAACATAATATTAAATTTAACAATGGATAGCTCCAACACGATTGTTGTCAACTCACTCTACTCCTCCTTTGCGATTATAAAGAACAGATTAAGAATTCCTTGTCTTTTGTATAAATAAATCTTCACAAAGCTAGGAAATGTTGTACGCGACTGTATAATATAATGGTAATACATTAAATTTGTAAATGTATGTATCAATGATACCTTTACATTAAATCCAGCTAACTTCTAAAATTAACCATGATAATGATTCCAAAAATGTCTCCGTTCAAAGTGAAATTTGTTCGGCACAGCAGTTTTGCAAATGACAAGTATGAGAAGTCAGATCTCGGGATTGATAAAGGCTTAGCAATAACGATCAAGTCTCATATGAGAATACGAGGAATCAATCTAAACGCGTAATAGGCCAAAGTATTTCGGTCATATTGATCGGTTGGGAACTGCTTTTCTGATTTTTGTCGTTTCCCGAGGCGGACTCGCGGCTTCCACGAGGAATCGGGTCGATGATCGATCGGTCGCTCCGTAATGAGATAACTTTTTCAGCATTTAGTATCGTCTGACCCTGCTGTCCAGTATAAATGATTCAAACTCTCGCACTCTAATTATAGATGCGAGCATAGAGCAAACGTTGTTAGAACTCATAAATCATGGAGATGACAGAAAATACGTAGAATGAGCAAATCTCTCGCCGCGAGGATGGTGAATATCGATACTTTCGGGTCGCGTTGAGCATCGAAGAAATAGACATCTTACCGCCAAGGCGATTAGGAAAATATCGGTAATGTATGGGACGGGTAAAGTGAACATACGCAGACATTCCACAATCAATTATCGGTATTTTCAGAATATCGATGTTACGTAGGCGCCTTTATTCCATGTGCCAAGGGCATCGGTACGGTGTGTACTAGTAGACACTACAGCATAAAACCCAAAGAAAAATTGCGATTAATAGCGATAATATATCTGTAATGTTTTGTATCACACAAATGAATGAAAAATTGAGGGCTTAATAATGGAGATTCTGAGAAACTAATAAGACTGCAAAATTGTTCTTCAGTTAACTCTGCGTGTTTTTTACTCGAACAAGCTTTCACACGAATAAATATTTCAATATTTTCGTGTTATATATCAGAAAAATATTTTTCATTCGGAATAAAATAATTCGGAATAATAATTCGGAATAAAATGCTTCATATTGATATTTGGAATAATACTAAAATATTATAGAATTAATAAGAAGGGAAACGAGAATGCGAATGACAACGAATGAGACTTTTATAATGAAAGTCACCGAAATGAAGCTCTTCCTCGCTAAAAAGCCCTCACGCATTTTTCGCAGGAGCGCGATGCAATTTCAGCTCTGATTCTCGGCAGCTTGATTGTTCGTCGAAAACTAAACGAACGTGTGCCCTGCGAATCAGCTCGACTCACGCCGTATTGATTTATCCTCGTTTATTAATCGAGTCCATTCCGGGACAGAAATACAAATTGGCACTACCCGCGATGTCTACGTCGCCGTCATTAAAGTATTTACACATGACACATAATACTGACAGTAAATATTTTCGGTACTATCACGTTATATTTCATATTAAATCGTGTTTCAATTTCTATCTAAATCAAAGTAAATACAAGTGCCTCAAGTTCTCGACGAGAATGCGTCAACAATCTTTCGCGAACGGTCATTTGGAAATGCACGATATTTAATTGATACATTAAATGATATATTACATGTGGAAGCATTTAGGTGTCGATATTTTAGGAAAGGTATATCTCGGTATCAACGGTATCTCTAGATGCATCCAACGGATCCATCGTTACTTCACGATTAATCGACATGTTCTTGGTGTTACGTTTCAAACGTGTGACTGTCAATATGTGTTAAAGCATTGCATGCTGACGAGCACTAGAGCGCTCACTTTCGACACTCGACCTCAGATACTCTCTCATGAGAGGTTAACTCTCGTGAGAGGAAACAAGAGAAAGACGAATGAGTGCTTGAGTACACGAGATATTCAAAACGCCTCCTTGGCGACTGATTCGAGAAGCGAGGAAAAAAGAGAAAAAGAGAGCATCTAGTTGTAGCTGAAATGTTAATATTCCGTGAAAGTCTAAAATTCGAAATTTTTTCAATACGTCATGGAGTAAAGATCGTTAAACAACACGAAAGGAGTAAGAATGATAAATATGAATACTTCGCGTAAATGTTACCAATAATGAGACGATATATGTTACGAATTATTAAATTATAAATGATATAAATCATTAATTATATCGAGAATGACGCTGATTAAACATTTATTTTGCATATATGGATAGCTCTTATATGTATATTATACGGCCATCGAATTGTTTATACGTCTCACAATAATTATCATATATTGATTATATTTGAAAAATACGATATAATCCGAAACAGTTATGCTGAGTATATATACCATAATAGATACGATTTTACGGAGATTTCGTCATTTTCCATGCATTTGTTTAGTTTCCATGTGAAAGAAATATTTGATGGTAATGATGTACTCACACGAAATGTCTTCTCTCTCTTCCTCTCCCTTCCTCTCCCTCTCCAAGTCAGTAAAGGCCATGGAAAATCTCGTTCGTCTCAGTGCTGGAATCATAAATGTTTCACAGGTGATTAAAGAACTTTTCCCAAGATGCAACATTACTGAAACATGACGATCTCTTTGTAAGAGATTTTCAGATTATACGACACGAGAATCCTTAGAGTATCATATTCTCGATGGAACGTGAAATTTTTAAAATTCCAGCGAATTAAACTTTACATGTACAAAATATATAACTTATATTTCTTAGATAAGGGAAACGCTTGAATTCTCAGATCTTGAGATTTTCATTTCTCGAGTTCTCTCGAATTCTTCCTTCGTATCTCCGTCATCGTCGGATGTTTATCGGATGTTTATCGTTCATTTTGTGATGTAATATCATACGTGCAGTATTATGATTTCACGTTATATTTTGTGCAGCAGCTCCTTAGCCGAACGACTACCTTAAATAGTTTAACCAGGTCCGTAAAATTGCGAGCCGATATCGATTCGGCCATAAATAAAGCACTAGCGGTAGCGATTGAATTTCGTCCGCGGGTCATTAAATATTTCACCTCGGACACCGGTATTAATAAACAAAGAACTCAGAAATAAGAGCGACGGCGGGTTAATTAACGGTTAACGTCCGTGAATATACTCCGATGAAATGAAACGTCATTTTAGGCGAATTTAACTAAATGACGGTTTCGATATTCAATTACTTGATTCTGAGTTTTAATTTGTCACCCAGATTTCCCGTCGCAAAATTTTACGTGGAAATGAAATACACAAGATGTTCCGAAATTTGCATAAGCAATATTTCCTCTAAATTATCCTCCGTATTTTCATTTGCATTTAAAGTACGGAAGGAAATCTTTAGAAGGGACGAACGGCAAAGTGGAGATTGCCACGTGACGAGTCGATTGCAAGTTGAGACTGCGATAATTTAAAAAAAGAAAAGGGAGGGGAAGGTTCAACGACATTTTAGCACGTAGTATACGTTCGTATTATGGATCGATTTTTACATTTGTTCGATTTATGTTATGGCTCATTGGACGTCAAGTGTGCTCGCCTTTTTACTCTATCCAGCCTGTCCTCCGGGTGACGGAGAATGAAGATCGATATATCGAACCCTCCGGGAACACTACCACAGACAGACTTTAATTCCGATTGATCATTGGTTCGCTCGACTCTCAGTGTCCTTCTCCCTTTTATCCTTTACTCTTCTCCGCGAAATAACGACCGGTGGTCTTGCGCAGGGAAGCTCTATTAAGTTCTGGAATTTTACAGACATCAAACGAGAAGAGAGAAAGAAAGAGAGAGCAATACACTCCCAATCATGTAAAAGTAGGGGAATTTATATAGAATGCGATTTCTTTGAAAGGATTAACCGATGAGATCTACTTTTATAGTTACAATAATTAAATTAATTAAACTTGCGCACATATAACGTTATCATTAATAATATTTAATATGTTATTAGTTCTACGTGTGCATATGCGAGGGTATGCATGAATGTGTCGAAACCATTAATTAGGCTTTTACAAAAACAAGTAAAGACACTGAAGGAAAAAGCGATTACGAACGAAACGCTCGGGAATCCCTTCGCAAGAGAACGCGGCTTTGCGTGCATTTCTGAAATAAATCATTGGTCGTTTTCTTCCTCACGTCCTTTTTTTGGTGACCTGCAAGTGGAAATTGACAAATAGCGTTCGAGCTCTTGCCGCGGTTCTTGCCGTAGTAAGAGCACTTTGCACTTTATTTTTCCGTGAGATAACGACCGTTCCATTCTCGATATTCGCGTTTCCTCGAAAAATTAAACCGATCAAAATCATTCTTTGGAATGGAGATAAAGATCGATAAGTCATAACAAAATTATCCTCCTTGATCACATGGGAAACTTTTAGCAATTACTCCAAAATTTGTATTTTCTCGCTGACCTGCAAAAGAGTTGCAATTTTTTATGAATGCGTAATTTTTCATGAGTATGAAACTTTTCTCATTGAAAATTCAGAATTCAATACCGGAATTTTTGAGAAATATTGGATTGAGCGATGCATTTTTCATACAGCACTGCGACGCATAATCCGCTAAATGCACAATAAAACTAACACAGGCGTAGCCCAGTATTTCTCCGAGTTAGTTCCACGAGTGCGAGGAGGATATTTATAAAACGTAGAGCACGTGAGACATCATTTTGATTCGCAGTGCATCAACAAACTGGGAGAGAGCGCTATTGGTCGTCAGACGCTCCGTATAAAGCTTTGACTAGGCGTTTGTGCGCAACGAACCGATAGAATACACTCGCAATTGCCTATTCTCAATTGCAGGCTAGAGGCCGGTTTTCCTCCCTGCTGTCTACCCTTTACCCAGCAGGCCTTTTCCTCATCGATCCGCGGAGCCTTGATTGGATTTAGCTCTGGCGATTGAGTCGGCCGCTTCATTACATTAATCCTATAGTATTCAATCCACTGCGTTCTCTAAAGAACTTTCTCTAAAGAACTTAATGTTCTTTTTTGAATTGTTTCTCCTCTTTACTTGCAATTGGTTCTCCGCGGATAGTCGACATGAACTAACGTCCCGCTACGTTTTCTCTCTATTTCCTTATTTCGCATGAATTTTGCGCGAGTTATTTCAGTGTATCATGTTGCTCCGCACTTCCGAAATCTAATCAGACTTTCATCCTAGAGAAACGATGTCTATTACCTACAGTATCTCCGTCGCACGGGGAGGCCGGAGCTTTCTACCCGATCCACATCCGATGCACAGAGTCGGCTGAAAGGAGAGCTATAAATTTCCTGTTCCGCCGGTCTTCTCGTTTTCTATTTCCGCGGGACGTTTTCGCGCGTATTCGACGAGCTGGAAAAACGAGCGCGGTTCAAAAGCTCGCACAATGCGAGCCCGCGAATACGATTCCGCCTGGCCAAACGCCGGAAGGAGAATGGCCAACCGGAAAGAAAGACCGATCGTACCGCGAGATTGCGGTGGACGTTTATCGCGAATTAAAGGGATCAAAGGGGACGCACGTCTTCCGAGCAAACGGCGCCCTGAATCAAGCACTTCGCCCTCGATCGCGTCGTCGCGCTTTTTCACGCTTCTTCTTTGGACTTGCTTCCTCGTGAACGAACCGTCAAATCGAGTGTTACGTGAAAGTGTACGTAGCTCTGGGTGTGGGGAGGGAGACATGTGAATTTTATGAAAGGTCATTGACATTTTGACACGGAAAAGCTCAAGTGAAAGTTCAAACTCACATATAAAAGATATCTTGAAAGCAACTATAGAAAGTTTTAATAATGTTTTATGTGAATTTTTCGCAAGGGCTAGGAACTTTTTCTTTCCCTGAGAATTCACAAAACTTTATTGGAATATTTTCCATCGTCATTGCTTGAAAACAATAGATATAAGAGAAATATAAAAAGTAATATGACATTCTTCAATCAATGTCACTATTTGGTTTTTAATTGCATTGAGCAAATCGAATTTTTCTCAGACAGAATTAAAACGTCTCTTGCATCTTCAATGAATATTCGCTTCAAACTCGATAATATAATATAATTGCAAGAAGAGAATTTCGGTTTTCTCATTCTGCATAGTGCATTTTTCCGGGAAGCTTTCTTCGGGGAGAAAGGAGGGAGAAAGAGTAAATAACGAATCGAAAGCGACTGTTCGCAATGCGGACGTTTTGTATGAGAAACGGACCGAGAGAGTAACAACCAGAGAACAGAAATGCATCTCGCAATACGTCTGGCGATACCCATCCGGGCTCGCGCGGGCGGAAAATGCCGTTCCGGCGCGATGCGTTTAGCGAACCGATGATGGAAACACCGTTACAGCGCATAAAAGCGCCGCCGCCGTCGAGAGATCATCTATTTTTATACGTCGGTCCAGGATCCGGATGATAAAGCACTCTTGGAACTTTGCACCCCTCCCCCTATTTATAAACCCGGATTTGGCATCGTGAAAGCGAGCGACGGCTGTTCGTGGCAAATCTAACTCTGCAGATCAGATTCCGTGTTGCGTGTTGATTTGTCTTACAGAGCATCAGTCGGGGCGCCACTACTTAAAACGAACATTCGCAGAAAAAAACGCGAGTCAGGCACAGTCGCGCGTGAACGAGCGAGGAAAATTGACCAATATCTACCTGGACGGAATCTCGAGTATGCACTGAACAAAGAACATAAAGACCGTGGTCTATTTATACCAATTCTCGTGTGAAAATAGAAATGACAAATAATCGCGAGAGCTTCTGCCATTCCCTCCTATTTACACCGACAGTGTTTGATCGTAAGTGTTCATTTTAAGAGAGATTGGTCTTAATAGGAAGAGACATTTTTTTCCCGGCAACATCGCGTCATTTATTGGATAGCTCAGAACGGAGAAATTATTAACGAAAATCTACCCTCATACTTTTACCTCCCATTAAGGAAACACCCGTTTTTACAGGAGTTCTACTGTTGTAAAATGAACGAGGTAAGGTGACCTGGTTCGCTACGGCGATCCGGCGAAATCCTCAGTATTAATTAGTCAGCAAGCTTGACGTACGTACGCTACATTACAACTGCGGCGATCGATCGCTCAGCATGGAGTACGCGATGCGATAACATACACTTTGTCACTGTATTATGTCTATCGATAGATATGAGCAATTATGTTACCATAGTGCACGAGACCTATGGCTTTACGCCTTACTGGCCGAATTGAACGATAATACAGACTAAAGGTCGCGATATTTTTTTTAGGTTTTACTTGCGAAAGACTCTCGGCGATCCATCTTGCTTTCGTCAGAGAATACATAGAGAGAATATATGAGAATTCAGTCGTATAAAGTCCAAGATCTGAGATAACGAAAATTTACACGGAGACCTTTATAGTAAAAATTACTAGGGAATTTTGTTAGCGAGGAATAGATCGATTCTGTCATCATTGACTACCCTTTCATCTCATATGCTACTTATATTTTAAGAAATATGCTATGAAAAAAAATGCTATATTTTTAGCGAAATTTACTGTGTTCCTCAGAGATACCTAAGATGTACCTCACTGACAGTCTATTCCTGCGCTACTAGAAACATAGTAAAATTGAAAAGAACTTTTGTGTGAAAAGGAATTGTGATATTCTCTGCGTGTAGAAACGTGATGTTCTAAAGAGCCGTAAAAATATGCGAGTAACATTTTGAGAATAAAGATTCGTTATATTTGAGTATCATAATTCAAATATGAATGCTTATTCGCCCATTGCAGAGATACGTTTCATTATTCCGCACAGCTCGTATGTAGGTCTTTCACCTGGGGCAAAAGGAGGATACAAATGGAGCTGTTGCGTTTAAAGTTTTAAACGTGTGCGAAATCGGCGGACGGGCCGACGTGTCGCTTATCGTTAAGCGGTGTCAGTTCCTGCGTCAGTCGGCGTCCATAGTTATTTAAAGGCATCGCGTCTGAGTGCTCCCGAAATAGTGTGACGTGGCTGACGTGGTTTGCGAAGCGTCGGTACGGACGGTTTGCTCCGCGTAAAGAGAGCGCAATATTCAATTTTGTATTCATTACTCCGCGAAAATGTCGGTAACTTAATTCTCGAGAGGAGTCACAGATTAACGGCGGATATATCAGGCCGATTAAACAGCGTTATGCTCGACGGGATCCCTCGAGTGTCGTGCGAATATTCGCAAATTTTTCATAACTCGACTTGAGATTCGCGCCGATCGGGCCGCGCCATTTCGACGCACTCGAACCGAGAGAGAGAGAGAGAGAGAGAGAGAGAAGGAGAGACAGAGTGCAAGTCAGCGATGTGCAGCTGAATGACACGATATTCAATTTCCCCGATCCTCGACGGTTTTAAACTCTGCTCTCGACGGCTAATGAGAATGACATCCAGTTGACAAAAGTCTTCGACGTGTGCCATTGGCTCTGTCATTTTAGCCGGGCTATTCCCGGCTAAATGAGAGCTGGGACGCGCACTAATCCACTCGATTATTTCACCTACGGGATATCACGCCTATAGCGAGCGCCTCGTGCGAATATGCTAGTCGATAAGCCGAAGATTAGCCTCGAGAGACCGCGAAACGAGCGGAAAAACGATTGCTGATACCGCTGTTATCCGTCTCGCCTGCACGCATTTACGCACGTACAGCCACAACCGTATCAATTTAATTTTTATCGAAAAATAAATTTGTAACCGTAATATTTCCGAATGACGAAACTGGTTTGGGCATTCCGCGTGTTTTCATCTCAATTTTGCGAGCGCGAAACTTTCAAATGTATTGTAGTCACGCACATATGTATTTTTCTTTTTTATTCTTTTTTTTTCTTTCTCTTCCTTCCTCTCTTTAGACTTTAAAATGTGAGTTCGAATCCGCTTTGCGGGTCAGATAACAGCAATGTGTTTCATGTATCATGCTTTTCTCTTCGCGGCTCGGGTGTATAACAATTGCGATTTGTCGTCGCGCTGCATAATCCTTTCCGCGGAAGAGTGAAGAAACGCTTCGCCCACTGCGACCGGACCGGATCATTCGTGGCACAAAGCCTGAATTTATCGCGTTCCCGTGGGTACGTTCCAGCAGGCGACGTGGAACTGGCGCGGAACGAAGTTCCCGTAATTCCCGAGAGCGGGGGTTGCATATAAAAGCATACGGCATCACGACATTCATAACTCCGCTCCGCTCCGTTCTGGCCTACTGTTCGTCTGTGTCAAGATCGCAGAGGTCGGCAGAGGTTTCTACTTCTTCGCGCCAGAAGGAGCACTCTCAGGTCGCGTCCTCCTCCACCCTTTCCCCACTTCATTCCCTCTCGACCAGCTTCCCCTTACTACCGGCCTCACACTTGATCCACCCGCTCTCGCTCTTTCTCCCACTCTCTCTCTCTCTCTCTCTCTCTCTCTCTCTCTCTCTCTCTCTCTGTACTTTCGCCCTCGCGCCGAGTACGCGCCGAGTAACAAGACGAGACACCGAGTGCATGCGACTGAATCTCGAGGGTGCTACTTGGAAAATAAGGCCGACCAATCCCGATAACGCGCTTCCTACGTGATCCTGTGGTCAATATGTGCAAACTTGCGGGACGTATCAGTCGCGAGAGCTCGGGTTTATAAACGGTACGTTACTCATTAACATGCGAATTGACTGTGACATCGATTGATAAAGCAAATGTGAAATTCAGATTTTGGATTTTGTTCTATCTCGAGGGACGAAATGGATTAGGGAAGATACGTGGCAGTTGAATATTAGATCGGTGCATGGATGTGTATAGGATGTTTGCATAAGTGGGTAAATGCAGAATTTTTTGCAATTACGTAAATCTGAAAGAACTCAATTTATCCCGTGAAAATGTCGAATACGGGAATTTACAATTTAAACGTGTAGAACGCATGGTAGGATTTTTGAACGCGCGCGCCCCCCTGAACATTTTCTCTATTGTCGTATCGAATGAGGTTTGTCGCCATTCTAAAATTGTTCCACGGAAAGCCTCGTAATTTCATTGCGCCCTTTCTAACGACAAGAACCCCTACTTATCGAGCGTAAAGTGCATCTTTGTGATGTCATACGTAAAGTGATACTTTCCCTGAAGCCCTTATTGAAACTTAGTAGAATGAGACGTTAATGTAATTAAAATAGCGTTATAAGATGTTAGTGTAATTAAAATAACGTGTTTCTCGGACAAAACTAGGTGTGCTTGTATTGATAACTGCAACTATATGAGCTTAATTATTGTCAAGGGATACATTTACAAGTGTCATGTTTTTCGAAGTAATATAACGAAAAATGATTTCGATATTCTGCGTGTTTTAATGTAAGTTTTTCAAACGCAAAATTTTTGTATTTATTAAAGCCATATATTTCACTTGGATTCTCTCTCTCTCTCTCTCTCTCTCTCTCTCTCTCTCTCTCTCTCTCTCTCTC